>NC_057807.1:410322530-410330854 GCF_018294505.1 Triticum aestivum
TCCATTTCGTCCATTTTGCGGTACGCCACACCCCTCCCGATCAACAGGACCCCCGTTTCGACCGTAGGAGGTCCGTTTCGTCCGTTTTGCGGTATGCCACACCCCTCCGGATCAACAGGACCCCCATTTCAACCGTAGGAGGTCCGTTTCCTCTGTTTTGCGGTACGCCACACCCCTCCCGATGAACAGGATCCTGTTTCGAACATGGTTGGTCGAACACAAGGCTGTTTCCTCCGTTCTGCGGTATGCTAGGCCTCGTTTCCATCGCCTGTTCCGTCCAAGCCCTCCTGATGAACATGACCACGCATTCCGTTCCGACCCAGCCGGTTGGCTCCCACGCGTTCCATTGCCTCCCGATGAACATGACACATTCCGTTGCCTCCCCATGAACACGACGCATTCCGTTGCCTCCCCATGAACACGACGATGACGCTGTTTCTCCGTTCCGACCCAGCCATGTACACGAGCCCTGGCCGTACGTATGCGCGAGTAGGCATTCGAGACCCCGCCCGTATGTACACATACGTGGTCGTATTTTCTTTCTTGCACCCTGGCTGCTGTACGTACGTGTACATGCTACATGCACGCCTCTACTACGACACGTGCGCGCCTCTACATCGACTAGTATATATGTGCGTACACGTTCGCGACCAGAATGACAACACTACGTACGCTTAGACCAGGTGGGTCCCGACTGTCAGGCACTTCCTTGCATCCGAAGATGTAGCTGGTGGGTCCCAGCAGTCATGGGGGTGAATTGTTTTTTTTTGCCCGGACGCACTTCCTTGCGTGTGAAGATGTAGCTGGTGGGTCCCAGCAGTCAGGGGGGCGAATCGTTTTTTTTGCCCAGACGCACTTCCTTGCGTGCGAAGATGTAGCTGGTGGGTCCCAGCAGTCAGGGGGCGAATCGATTTTTTTGCCCGGACGCACTTCCTTGCATGCGAAGATGTAGCTGGTGGGTCCCAGCAGTCAGGCGGAAACATTTTTTTCACGAAATACAGTGGCCCGTCCGGTGGGTCCCAGTTGTCAGGTGAAGGAATCATTATTTTCCGCGTAATAAGGAGGCACTTCCTTGCTGCGGCCGTGGACCCAGCTGTCAGCCTCTCCACGTACAGTCCACGTCCGATGGAAGTCATTCCTTGACCATGTTGACCAGGCCGTGCCGAGAGCACCACGGCGGTGGACGACAACGAGGCCTAGGAAGGGGACGACGCGGAGCCAGGGAAGATGCGGCAGCGGAAGCCCGCGCGGAGAGGAGTACGAGGGTCCACTAGTTTGGCTGTGGTGTGAGGCTGCTGTCGCTGCAGGGGCTGGCCAGCGGTGGGAATAGTAGGAGGCGGTGAGGCCTCCGTGGCAGCATAGCCGGCCACGGGAGGCAGGAGCATGCGGCACGACCGGCGCTGCTTTGGGCGGCTGGAGCAAGAAGACCAGAGGTTCAAGAAGCACTACAACCATTGGATGGACATCGTACGGTCACTGGAGCTAGAATCATTCATATTGAAGAAGAAGCATGGCCGTTGGATTATCATCCAATGGTCACTGCTGCTAGAATTGTTTGTGGACTAAGTTAACAAAGCCAAAGTACACGTCAACCTAGTAGACCCACAAGTCAGCCTCCAAATCTGTCCCAAAGAGCATACAGCCCGAAATTTCTAGCCAGATTCAAATTACTTTTAAATCTAAATATACCTTAATTTAAATTTGATGAAATTTTACCCGCACAAAAACAATGAAATTTAAAATATCAAAATCCGAAAGAAAACAGTATTTTGGAACTAATTGCATGTTTGCTGTATTTTTTCATTTTACAGCCCATTTATTATTACTTATAGCCCATTTCTTACTACTTATAGCCCATTTCTTATTACTTATAGCCCATTTTCTGGGCAAAATGCATCCCTCCTTGTCTTGAAAGATTTCCGGCCCAGCAGGGTGTAGAAAAGCAAGCAAGCCTATGTTGGTTATTCTGTAAAAAACAAAATAGCTGGCTAGCCATTTTTCAGAATGAAAAAAAACAAACTGGGCTGGTCATGTGCTAAACATATGAAATAAAAGCTTGGGCTAGACGGGCCATGGGTCCCGCACAACCCAGTTGATACCCTTCTCCGTCCCAAAAAAACAAAATTACTGCGCGCGCTACTAGGTCCCTACTGTCATCCTCACCATGTACAATCATCTCCTTATTCCTCTCGGTTGTTGACCATGTTGACAACACCGGAGGGTGGCACCGCGGCGAGCGAACCAAGGCGGAGGACGATGGTGAGGACTCGGACGGGAACGAACAGGAGCCGGGGAAGATCACAGCCATCCGTGGGAGGCGGGAGCAAGCGGTCCCGCCGGCGCTGGTTTGGCTTTGGCGGCTTGAGGAAGAAGAGACTGAAGAAACGCGACAGACGTTGAATGTCAATACAACAGTCAAGGTTGGCACAATCGTTTGTTGACTAAGCAGACACCAAGTAGCATACTTTTTTATATATAGGAAGAAAACTGCGAGGAAAATGCGATCATCTGTCGTCCTCCTCATAGGGAACGTTCACCACATAAGTGACTAGCACCCTTGGTTTTCAACCGAGAGGTCTTGGGTTCGAGTCCTAGGAACTCTCAATTTTGTCCTCCTTCCTTCCTCGAAAAAAAGGGAAAGAAAATCAAAGACTTGGGAAGGCGTACAGAACAAGCTAGTGTACCAGTAAAGAGACGTTGCCGAGTTTTAGAAAAAAGAGAGACGTGCTCCTGTAGCTGGTTCGAATCCAAACATAGACTATGACTATATATGGTGCTATGCTACTCTGCAAGTAATGAAACTGACATATCCAACGTTCGCTTCTCCTGTTCTCTACTTACTCTGCCTAGCATCAGAAGCTCTGGCCGCAGCAACCATGTCCACTAGCTGCTCGTCCACCTGCTCTTCAGTAGGCAACAACCATATATGCGTCAAGTCGCCACCCGTACCATCGCCTGTCGGTCTCATCACATCCCCGCCGGCACGCACACCGCAGCCGATTGCTCATCGCAACCCGCTGCCGTTTGTGTGGTGCCACTGCTACAAATCACGCAGAGTCATCCGTCGCGTCTCAACCACAACCCTCAACCCTGGTCGAGTCTTCTACAAATGCCTGAATCATGGGGTAATAATATGTTTAAGTGTTGTTCTGCTGCTTTCAGTTGCTGATTTTTTAATAGTTTGGTTGATGACCTTCCAATTTGATTCGTGCAGAAAAGGGAAGATTCGTGTGATTTGTATTTCTAGGAAGTTGCTGATGTGGGGGAATGCAACTATGCTGATTATTTGGTTAGCTGAGGAATCCCAATACCAGCAGGTTGGGGTGTTGGACAAGTAACTGAAGGAATGTCAGAAGAGGAAGATGCAAAGGAGAAGGTTAAAGATGCAGTTCCTCTGATCATGGCCAAGCAACAGCTGCTGAACGGCCTTGACAGCAATGAGGAGATGAAAGAGCTTGTGAAGATAATGGGAAAAATCGATGTGCTTTGTAGGATGATTGTCTCTTTATTTGCAGTGTATGTAGCACTCGTGATGTATTCAGTGGCTACGACATGAGCACTTTGCTGAAACTAGTAATGAATTAAACCTGTGGCGCAGGCTGGGCGTAGTGTTGTGAACATCTAATGATTTCTATTAATGGAAATCAGGGGGTATCCCCTTTTGCTCATAAATAAATAAATAGCAGAGGCCCTGTCGGGTCAGCTTTGTTCTCATTCGAAGACGTCGAGCAAATTGTAGTCCAACAGCAAACTATGTCATCAAATTCAAGTTTCACAGCCAAATATGAGTACAACTAAACAACAATGTCATCATGTTTTAGTTGTCATACAGTCACAAAACACAAATCAACAAACATAACAAGTGATGTTCTCACACCAAAATACTAAACAACATGTTCATCAGGTTTCAGTTGTCATAGCAAACACAAATTCACATAGTAGATAAAAAAACATCTTCTGACAGGCAAATACGACAAAAGCAATGTAATCATCATCCGCAGCAGCAGCGTCAACATCTTTGCCATGTGTATCAGTCTGAATCGTAATTCCCCATGGTGTCATCTTCTTCGTCCTCAACATCCTCGAACATTGGCTTCTTCTTGATCAACTCTTGTATGTCCACAACACGATAGGCAATCTTTTCGCCGGCGTTATTGACGTGATGGTTCTCAAAGATATTAGGAACATCTGTGTTATCTTGTACATCAGGAGCAGTGTAAGAATCATCATGTTGTGCAACTTCATTAAACGAATTCCTCTGCTCAAACCTTTGCAATACTCTCCAGTCATCGCTACGTGCAAATGTGTCTTCCAAGAAAAATATCTGTGTTACTTGATTTGCCAAAATAAAAGGCTTGTTGATCTGGTACGCCGCCTTGACATTGATGGATTTGAAATAATCATCATCTCTGGGTTTTGCGATCCTGGAAAACAGGTTATACCAACGACAGCATAATAGAACCACACACCGATGATCCTCGAAACTGGAGATATACTGCAACTAAAAATTGTGTGTTATGTTAGCATATATTTCAGTTGTCTCTTTGTCATACGTATCCGTGCTCATGATGGCACTGTTTTGTGTCTTCCTGCCTTCGTCTCGTGCAAGGGTGTTGTAGCGCACATCTCCAACAACGCAAGATTCATAATGTCTTACCTGAGTATCAGGACCCATTGCTAGTGAGTAAAGGGCATCATCAACTGCCTGCCCATCCTCATGCATCTTCTTAACCTATGGTTAGAAAATAGACAAGATGATCATCTTATGTACTCAATATATTAAAAAAAAACAATAGTGCACTTCAAAAGCTTACATGGTTCTTGAACCATTTCGCAAAATCCCGCCATAACCAGTTTGTCAATGTTTCTTGGATTCTGCGGCAGTAACTCCTCTTTGTAGATGATGCACAACATAGTGATCACGTCAAACATCTAAATATATAAGAATGTGCTGCAAGTTTAGTAGATTATGATGTATAAACTGCAGTACTGCACTTACTTGATATAAGGTAGTATCTCAGGACAGTTATTCAACACATACCAAACCATTCTATCCAAATCTTTAGGTTTGTCCTCTTGTCGACTCTTCCCTGTAACTGGAACAGAATAATCAAAAACATTGAGCCCGGGATTGTCTTCACCCACCTCTTTGCTAAGCTGATCAACTGTTTCAATGTATTTTGAGCAGAATGTCAACACTTCTGTAGCAATGTAGGCCTCTGCAATGGAACCCTCGGGTCTAGCTCTATTCCTAACATAGCCCTTGAAAGTGCCTAGCCGCCTTTCAATAGGGTACATCCAACCATATTGTACTGGACCTCTAAGTAGTGCCTCATCAGGTAGATGAACAGCGAAATGCACCATCACATCAAAGAAGGCTGGAGGATATATCTTCTCAAGGTCGCATAGGATAGTTGGTATCTTGTCTCTAAGACGCTCCAAAGCATCTATCCTGATATTTCTACTGCAGAGTTTCCTGAAGAATTGTCCTAACTCTGCAACTGCTCTGTATAAGTCAGGGCGGCCCAATCATCTAAGGACAACAGGTAAAACCCTTTGAAGTAGGACATGGCAGTCATGAGTTTTCAACCCTTGTACCTTGTTTCCATCTGCACTGACTCTCCTTTCAGGGTTGGAAGCAAATCCATGTGGGAATCTCACACATGACAGGACCTCGCAGAATTCTTTTCTTTTTACCTTGTCCAAGACATACACAGCTGGTGCCATATCCCGTGGTTTACCTTCGTCTTGCACCTGCAAATCCTTTCTGATACCCAGGTATGTCAAATCAATCCTAGATTTTAAGGTATCTTTCGTCTTGCCTTCAATATTAAGAAGTGTGCCAATAATGCTGTCACATATATTTTTCTCGATGTGCATCACATCAAGATTATGCCGCAGATCCAAATCTTTCCAATACTCCAAGTCCCACAAAGTGGACCTATGGGTAAACAATAATCTCTCTTCTGCCCTGACACGCTTCCTTTTCCCGCTACCATTACCAAGATGGTTTCCTGGTGTAATATGCCTGACCTTCTCTAATTCCACTTGCAACTCATTGGCGGTGAGCCTCTTTGGCGCATCATGGTTTTCATGCTTTGCATTGAACACATGTATTTGGTATTTTCTAGGATGCGTCTTGTCCTTGGCAAGGAAATGGGGGTGTCCAATGTAACAGATCTTGCTAAGTATTGCGTATGACAGCGGATTCCTATCACAGCGAACAATTGCATTGTAACCATGTGTCGTTCGCCCTGACATAGTGCCCAAAGGCGGATAATCATGGATGCACCAAATTATAACAACACACAGAAAGAAATCAGCTCGTGGCCTGCTATATAGGTCTCGAGTGAGAACACCCTTCCATAGTTGTTGAAGTTCCTCCACAAGAGGCTCCATGAACAAATCAAAATCCTTTCAAGGACTTTTTGGACCTGGGATGAGCAAGGCCATCACGTAGTTTGATTCTTTGGTGCATACATTTGGAGGCATGTTGTAAGGGATAACAAGCACTGGCCACATGCTATATGTGGCGCTCTGGTGGCCAAATGGGTTAAATCCATCTGAAGCTAAGCAAAGTCTAACGTTTCTTGGGTCAGCAACAAACTTTTTGTGTTTATCATTGAAGCTTTTCCACTCACTACCATGAGATGGATGGCTCATTACATCCTGATCTCTGTACTCTTGGTTCCTAGAATGCCACAGTACATCATCTCTTGTTTAAGCATCATGAAACAACCTCTGCAATCTTGGTGTAATTGGAAAATGTCTTAGAACATTATGAGGAATCCTCTTCACAACATCGCCATCTTTCCATCTTGATGATTTGCATTTTGGGCATTCACTTAAGTTGGCATAATCCTTCCGGAATAGAACACAATTATTCTTACAAACATGGAGCATATCATATCCAATTCCAACTGCACGAAGGAAATTCTTCATTTTACTGTAGGTGTGTGGCAGCTTAGACGCGTCTGGGAAAGATTTGCGGAAAGCAGCCAACATCACGTCGAATGATTTGTTGGTCATCCGCTCAGATGTCTTCTCCTGAAGAAAGGTGACCATAGCTGAGGATACTGACAGCTTATTTCCTGGGGTGACAGCAACGTTGCATTGTTCCAACATGTAGGCCCACCGTTTTTCTTCTGCAGGTGAAAGTTCATGGAATGCATGAGCATTTCATAGCATTGTTTCAATGTTGGTCAAACTCACTGGCTCCGCCACCACCACCTCCTCCTCCTCTTCCACCTGAGCATCAGGCAGATCAAGATGGTGATCTGCTACTTCCACGTAGTCAATAACATTGACGTTCACAGCTTCACCATGATGAACCCACCTAGTATATGTGACCGACATCCCATACAAGTGTACATGATTTTGCACAGTTGACTGGGGTCTTGTAACTGAATTCATACAACTGCTACATGGGCAGAGCACATCTGATTTCAGACGACCGTACTCAGCCCCAATAAAGTTCATGAAGTTTTCAACCCCCTGGACATATGCAACGGAGAATCTTCGAGCAGAAGTTATCCAAGTCATGTCCATCTGTTAGACATACAAATTAGTTCTTCTACTATATATTACAGGAAAAACATATATGCTTTTTTATGAAGTCCAGAAAAAAATACCTAAGTTGATGTCTAAAGCTATGGCAAGATATTTGGACGAGCATATCTAAGTAATGAAATATATGTAAAGCTAATCCAGCAAACAGATTTGAGTGCTAAATTATGGTAGGCTGTTTCAGCAGTCAATGAGGTCGAGCACACAGCCATCAAACTATCGAAGGCCATCGCAGCAACAAAGATCGAGTATAAAATGGTGTAGAGCTATTTCACCTAACAGATTGGCTACTATACCATGGCAATCTACGTCACAATAAATATATGGCAGGATATTTTAGCAACTAATTGTCCTTGGCATGCCATCTCAGCTAAGTAGATTAAGTGCAGAACAAGGCAAGGAAGCTTCTTAAGCCGAGCATATTGACAGTAAACTACTTCGACAAACAGTGAGATTAACAACGTCTATCAGCTAACATTCATCGCTACACCGACATGAATGGGGCCTCAGTCTAGAATGCGCGTACCGTGGGAGAAGCTGACCGCCGTGCATCTCCACACGAACGTCGCCGGCGGTGGTGGCGCTGACCGCCGTGCGCCTCCACAAGAACATAGATAGAGGTGGCGGCGCGGCTAGAGGACGGCAGTCTACGAGAGCGTACTGTTGGAGCGAGAGGATCGCCGTGCATCCCCTCGACGAACCGCGGCGCCGACGTATCGGCGCGGCGGGGAGGGCGGCTTTGGCGGAGCGAATGGAGT
>NC_057807.1:410331126-410349283 GCF_018294505.1 Triticum aestivum
GAATGGAGTGGAGGGGGACGGGGTGAGGGGGGTTTGGGGAATATTATTGGCTAGTTGGCTGAAGGGCGGTTGAATCAGATTTGGGGGGAATTTTTGTGTGTGTGTGGGGGGGGGAGGATTTG
Source organism: Triticum aestivum (assembly GCF_018294505.1). Lineage (NCBI taxonomy): Eukaryota > Viridiplantae > Streptophyta > Magnoliopsida > Poales > Poaceae > Triticum > Triticum aestivum. The sequence goes on from NC_057807.1 coordinate 410,331,249, forward strand.
GCGCATGGTCGGTTTCTCCAAGTGCAGTCCCATGTGTCAGTGAAGAGGCAAGCCGAAGCGCGTTCCATTTGCGTGAGCCGTGTGCAGGACCGAACGTGTGTGGGGTGCAATGAGACCACGACAGGAGTGTTGTGAGTGTACCGCCTTTTTCCTTTTAAACTAGGTGCTTCGCGCCCTCAAAAAAAAATTTGTTGCTTCGCGCGATCCATCAATACTACTACTAGTAATCAGGTAATCCCGACTAAAACAACGCGGCCGGGTCTTTTCCCGCGCGAAATGCTGGGAGGTTGGCTTAGTTGGGTTTTTTAGGACGAGTAATGCTACACCTACGTAATCCCAGTTACGTAATTAACATAATGTGAAACCTGTGAGCAGTTGATTGTAGATTGGGGGAGGGAGGGGCCCACCACCATGAAAATCAGGGGAGGAGAGGGAGAGGCAATTTACGTTAACCCTTTCATAGGTTCCCGTAGATGTAGAAAGATGTGAAATGCGTGAATGTGTAGTGGACGTACTATTGGAGTGGCTAAGATAATTTGTGTATGTATAGACCCTATGTGTTTATTTTACTTCGCATGTTAGATTTGTCTCGGTTCAATAAAAAGCAGAGTTGGTGATGATGGTGTGCCTGTCATCCTGCAATATAGGACGTCCGATCTATATCTAACGGATAGGAATGAAACTATGACAATTTACCCACACTCCTCTCCACATTTCAAGATAAGGCTTTCCCTAGTTCATCCTTTTCTCCCACAAGATCTTGATCTTCCGTGCAACGCACGGGCATCTTGCTAGTACTCCTACAATATGTATATTATTGTGAAAGTTCATTTACACCGGCCGAGATTAATGCAAACACGACAGATTTTCATTATATTTTGAACTTTTATATGACAGAAAAATAAAAAAAACCTGACCCTAAACCTATTCTACGGTGGCGACCGACGTCCTCCATCTGCGATCTCTATGTACGGGGGTGGGGTTCAAGACCCGTGAAGTGAAGGTGCGGTGTCTGGCGAGGAAAAGTAGAACACGGGAGACGGACCGGCCAGTTGGCACACCATGCCCTGCCGCCTCCCATGCCCTACTCATCCTCGGAGGAGTCCCCGACCTCGGCGGTGCCGGACGTTGTACGTCGTCAAGTAGGACACGTGGCTGACGGTTCTCCCGTCGTCGGCCGCCAGCGTGGCCACCGCTTGTGCGGTCGCGTCCGCGTCCGGCTACGCGACTATTGCATCGCGAGAGGCGACTTGAGAGAGGGCGGCGACCTCGAGCTTAATCCCCGAAGATAAGTTCTCCCGCAGAGCATTCGCACTTGCGGTCATGGCGGATGTGGTGCCAGGTAGGACGACGATGTGCTATGGTGTGGAGGTTAGCTGTGCGTTGCCGCTTTAAGTAGCGCATTCCGGTGAGGCCAAGCGTCCGGGTGCATCATTAAGTCGCTGGAGTTGGTTCCTCGGGCACCGAGCCTCTTAACAACGACATACGAACGGACGGCATGAATGCGAGCAGCTGGCGCCGGCTAGGAACGCACCGCGTGACGGCGCGAGGGACGAGGGTTTTGGTGTGCCAGGGTAGTCAGCTGCGGTCGTGGCAACGTTGGAGATGCCCTTTGCTCACATGCGATCCCCGCATGTCATTGAAAAAGCAAGACGACCCGGCATGGTCTCAGGTTCAGAGGATGCAGTTGGCTGTGCTACACCACTCTGGGACGCGTCGCGGCGCCCCGTGCATCCTCGACGATCCGGGTGTTGGGGTGTGTTTGGATTGTGGCCAAAGTGCACCTTACCAAAATTTTGGTCATGACCCAAAGATTGGTCTTTGTTTGGATGGTTGCCATTTTTTTGGCATACCAATGAACTCTAGCCAACTCTAGTTCATTTTTCTTGCCAATGTCGGCCAAATCATGGGCAACCAATACCTCAACCAAAATTTTAGCTACCCAATGCTTTGATGGGGCAACCTTGGGCACAAACCAAACATACTGTTGGTCGTGCCACAACACTAACGCCACCCTCGGCACACTGAAACCGACCGTGTCTAGCGATGATATGAGCGTGTCGCTCACCGCGGTCGCCGTGTCCAGAGGCGGTGCTGGAGCTGCGCCCCGTTGTTGGCCCCAACGGCCCACATGAATGGTTGCCGGTGGCGAGGAGGTCGTGGGCCAGCTCCTCCATTGGACTAGTCTGCGCTACATCGTCCCGATGGGTGTGCCCCACATGTCGGTTTCCCTGTTTTCCCGGCCATATTCGATAATTAGTGCTCCGCATTGCGCATTAGGCCTTTCACTATGTAGGCCAAGCGAGACAACTTATTGTTTATTTGAGCCGTTCAAGTATAATCGTGTGGCGTTTGCTTATTTCTCATTCCTCTCCAACCCTCTTCTCCATCGATCATGTCGCCCTCCAGTCGAGTCCATCCTCCCGCATGCCTCATTTGAACATTCCGCCGAGTATCATTCGCATGTACCCACCCTAGTCCTCTTTCAATAGATCTCCGGACCGCGAGATGAAATCGAGAGGGAACGAGTGGGGGCACGTGATACCTAAGGCGGATTCAAAATTTTGAACCGGTGATCATAGCATCCGCAAATCATATATAAAGGGTATTCATTGTTTGTTTCGTTTTTGAACGTACAACATACTCCCTCCTATCCTTTCTAGTTTACATATAGGTTTTATGTGTAGTCAAAGTATCTCTACTTTGATCAAGAAGGTATCAACATTCAACAACGCCCAATCAATATTGTTAGATTCGTACGTACTCCTAGATTTGTACTCGAGATGGTTTCCAATTTGACTATTGACAAGATTAATAGTACATGAGATGTATAATGTGAAAAGTATATCATTGGAAACTCCTTTCACATACGAATTTGACCGTATGCTTTGTGTAAGTTGCATGTCATATATTATTACTCTACATTTGGTCAAAGTTAGCCTCGAAAAACGCATTAGGCCCTGTATAGTAAATGGAAGGAAGGAGTAGTAGTGGAAGTGGATCCTCTGACGTAGGTATCCCTGCCCTACCCTCCCTTTCGGTCACTTACTGGTGGACCCCATGCTTGCTAGGCCCCACATGTCAGTTACTCAATGGGTTCAGCCACGTCAGGGGATCCTCATTCGTAGTATACTCCCTCTATTTTTATTTACTCCGCATAACAGAGGGAGTGGTGGTATAATAAATGACGCGGGCGGGGGAGGGGGACGGACGTCGGTTTGCTCTCAACGGCGGTCCCACAAGCGAGCGAAAACGCAAGACGAATCGCGTTCCATTTGGTGAGCGACATGGAGGGTCCAGCGTGCTGGGCTGCAATGCGAACGTGACAAGAGCGATGTATAGTCAAAACCGATTGACCGGTCGTCACCGGAACCACTATTCACACCAGAACCTTCGCTGCTCGGCCTATGCTAGCCACTGCCCTAAAACCACACCAAATCTCCAGCCCATTCCCCCACCTTTCGATCCCCTAGCCCGCATCAAGCGTCCCCTAGTTCGCTAGAAAGCCATGGTGCACCGCAAGATCACTTACTACAAGATGCTGACGCCGGAGCGCCGCGCAAAAATCGCGACGGCGGTCGGCGCCACAGACCTCCGTTCCCAAGCTCGCTTTGCAGCGGGCCAATCCCCGAGTTCTCTAGAGCCAAGCTACGAGGAGGAGGAAGCAGATCCAATGTTCATGGCGGAGGTCGCGGCATAGAAGGCCCCTGATGGGTATGAGACGATGGACATTGACTTCCTGCCGGCGTCCGAGTCCCCCATGGTGCAGGCGGACCAGCGGTTCAACATGGTGATACTAAAGGAGGACCGGGAGGCAGAGGCTCAACTCGACGCAGAGCACGCGCATGCCGCTGCCAGCGAGGCTCTCCTGCAGGCGGAACCGGATGTCGTGGATGTGAACCGGGCGGCGGAGGCTAAACTTGAGGCGGAGCATGCGGATGCCGCTGCCATTGAGGCCCTCCTGCAGGCGGAACCAGACATCCTGGACTTGAACCGGGCGGCAGAGGCTCGACTCGACGCAGAGCGCACGGATGCCTCTCTCATCGATGCCCTCCTGCAGGCGGAATCGTACGTCCTGGACTTGAACCGGGCGGCGGAAGCTCGACTCGACGCGGAGCGCACGGATGCCGCTGCCATCGAGGCCCTCCTGCATGCGGAACCGGACGTCCTCGACTTGAACCGGGATGTGCTCTCGTCCGTGCAGAGCGACCGCACGCTTCGCTTGAACGAGTAGCTGGAGGCCGAGGACAACCACGGTGCAAAGACACACGTGGCAGCTACGGCTGGTTCACGCCGGCAGCCAAAGACGACGATGCCATCTCTTTCCACGAGCAGTGATAGTTTTTCTTTATGTTGTTGTTTTTATGGACCTTTTGCTGTGTAAAAACTTATATTTGTTATGCAAGTCACCTGACTTGGGTCAGTCTACCATTTCAGGCAGTTGGATGAATATCCTACGTCTCCTAACCCTTCTTTCCTTCTTCCTCACCTCTTCTTCTTCCCCAACAGACCACCGCACGGGCCGTACGGATACTCCCCAACATGCGGTTGGATAAACATACTCTATGAACGAAAATTATGTGTCAACGATAGGATGGCTGAGTTTGGTTTGTTCACATGCGACATCACATGTCAGTGAGGGTGTGTTCCCTTGGTTGGGTTTGCGGCGTGCGGGAGCGGTTGTGTGAGGGTGCGGTGCGACCACGGCGTGGAGGAGCGACTGTGTGAGGGTGCGGTGCAACCGCGACAGCCGTGCGCAAGTGTACCTCCTTCTCATTTTGAAAACTTTAGGCAAGCTTGGCAAAAATGTGTGGCGAAGTTTTGGCAATGCAAGGCCTAGACTCAAACAGGATAAGTACGTACGTACTAGGAGTACTAGTGTTAAAAAAGAAAGGCGGGGTTTTCCTTCGCGGGATTTAATCGATACAAATCCCCGTTTCAGGTGTCAATTAATGCATATTTTTTTCTCCAAAGACCAAAGAGCTAACCATCTCACTCCTCATCGCTTGATTAATGCAGCGCCATGCAAACCAACCTTCTCACTTCCGCATGCAGGCAGGGGATATTAATGTCCTTGGTTGCTAACCCCATCAATTTTTCCACTATTAGTGTTGGTGGCCCTTTGCAAATTGTAATTTTGATATACTGGCCTTGTGTACAAAAAAATGGAGGTAGTAACTATATTTGACTTCCTTCCCCATTGCGGTGACGTTGACGATATCTTTTTTTTCGTGGTTTGGCGAAGTGCGTTCGACGGAGAACACCATTGAGGGAGACCACGGTAAGTAGTTCGCAAGTGCCACCTGCAAGCCGAGACAACCGCCTTATTTGCATCCAGGAAGTCCGTTGAACCAAAGGACTAGTACTACTTGGAGTACTAGTGCGGTGAGATGGTTTCTCGAAGAAGACGATGGAGAAGCGGAGTCAGCGAAGAGTGAAATGATGGTTGCTTCGTCTGTGCTTTTGTGATTTGACGCCTCACTGCTTTGTGATTTGTGATAGATGGGACAGGGGAGTAGACTATGTGCTCTATATTGTACTACATGCGTCCAAGCATGGGAGAAAGAGGAGAGACGTTGCATTTTTTTATTCCTTCAATTAATCAATCAGGGAGCTTCGGTTCCATCTTTTTGGCTTTGGCAACACCATCCACAATGGTTCCCATGATGCCAAAAGCTATTTTCACATTTGGCTACACATTGTGGATGCCCTTAACCGTACCACTTGGTTTTGCTCCTGTGTGCTATCTATACAAATCTCAATTATATTGATCTAAAAAATTATAGAATCAAGATTAGTAAAAAGGAGGTGATTTTGCCGCGCGGATGGCGGGGGAGGTTTCTTACTTTCGGAGGATGTTGTCCTGGCGGTTTGCTAACATGCAGTCCCACGTGTCAGTGCTTTACCAAGCCGATCCGCGTCCCACATGAGGCAGAACAACGACAGAAGCAACACGTGGTTAAGTTGAAGAAGATGAGGGAGAAGCGGATTCAGCAACGAGTGAAATGATGGTTGCTTCGTCCATCCAACTTCTTTTTTTAGCACTATTACTTCATCCCTCCAACTTAACTGTGGGAAAGGTGTAGCTTTGTGATTTGACGCCTCATTGCTCATTACTACGCCGGTGCCATGACTGGGGTGCTTCACCCCGGCTGCACTGCATTGTATTCCGGTATGGCACATGGACCCAGTAGCTTGATGTCCCACATGTCGGCGAAAGGGACTAGAAGATTTATGAAAGCGAGCGCTCCACTCTTACGACGGAGGAGTAGACGACACGACAGCCCAGCGAACTGTCACTTGTACTATATAGTACTATAGTTTTGCTGTTTTGCACGATCCATCAATACAAACCCGATTAAACAGGAAAGGGCGGGATTTTTCCCGCGCGGTAGATGATATTGGCTATACATTTCAAAGGCAATTTTAATGTATGCAAACTGAATAATTATAAGTAACAATATGATATCTAGTAAAACTAAAAACACATATGATTTATTGTGTTAGAGTGTAGTCATAGTGCTGTAACATGCGAGAACGTGTAGAGATGTAGTTTTGGAGGGCCTACAGAGAGAAAAGCGTAATACGGTCACCGAACTTCAGAATAAGCTGATTATGGTCACTATATACGTTTTGCGGTGATTTTTTTGACTATATCCTAATGTTTTTTTGACTATAGTTTTGCGGTGATTATACGGTCACTTGCTCACGGTTCAACATCGGATTGCACTCTGTTGACTGGCCAAATAGTCTGCGTGGCGCCATGTTGACTAGTTAAATTGACCACGTTCCTTGTGGGTCCCACCTGTCAGTTCACATAGGGAAAAGGTCGGATAAACACAAATTTATGCAGGCGCGACAAGGCTCCAACCCGTGCACGGGAATCACCTGGTTGTGTATGTGTCTGTCAGGGCCTGATGTGTGTGCATGCACGTGTAGGTTGAGCACTTGAGCATGAGAGTGTGTGTTGGTCGTGTGGTGTACTGGTGTGTGCATGCATGCGTGCGTGTGTGCATGTGAGTGTTGCGTGCGTGCGTGGCTGCGTGTGTACGTGTGAGTGTTGCGTGCGTGCGTGGGTGCATGTGTTTGTGTGAGTGTTGCGTGGATGCAGTTCGTGTGCATGCGTGCATGTGTGTATAATCACCATACCAGCTCCTGTGTGTTAAAACAGACGGCTCATCATACCAATACAAGGCCACCTTGTCCGCTGTGCCCGCGGTCATGACTTTGAACCACCGTCCAAATATTTTTTTGTCGTTTGTTTTCATTCTTACTAGCAAGATGCCCGTGCATTGCTCGTAACATCAAGATGCATTTGTATGACTTGTTTATCTTGTGAGAGAAAAGGATGAACGAGGGAAGGCCTTATTTGCAAATGTGGAGAGGTGTGTGGGTACCTTTTTGCAAAATTTCCATAGTTTATTTCCAACCCGTCAGATATAAATCGGACGACCTATATTGCAGGATGGTAGGCACACCATCATCACCAACTCTGTTTTTTATAAGAGTGTATTTTATGTATTTTATTAGAGTGTAGATGTAGAGTAGATACAAGTCGACAGGTGGGCACGATGGTAGTGAGATAATGTGATGCAACACTAGAGGTGCCACGTGGAGCGTTTAACTGGTCAACTAGTCATGTCATGGGCAAATACAGAGTTGTACGGTGAGCCCGTGACTGTATAATAACCACCAAATGTAAATGGTGACCGTAATGAGTGGATTCTGAAGTCCAATGTGCATATCGTGCTTTCGCTTCAAATACAATGATCGTCATTGCGTATATCACGAGAGAAAGATGAAACATGCATGAATTTTCTGGGGGCTTACTTTTAGAGGACCTGGAGATAGTTTTGTGTGCATACGTGAAAGGGGCGTACAGGGGGTATGCGATGGAGAGAGATATGCTCTTCGTTTCTCTTTATTATGACTAACTTTGTATATAGTATAAAAATATACAAATTCACAGTGCGGAATAAATATCATTGTGGGCACCATGCAATGCAAATTAGCGTTCGTACTCCTCCATATAACTTTGTAATGTTGTATATATGTAGAAACTCTAAAATAATTTCTTGGCCACACTTTATTCAAAAGGAATGTTGCATGCAAAATAAACGTGAAGAGAGGGATTTTTAGATCAATGGGGTACGTGATGTAACATGTGTGAATGTGTAGTTGATGCATTTGGCGGGGCCTAGAGAGGTATGTGTGTGTATTACGTATTCGAGAGAGGCATGGATAGAAGGGCCGAGGGGGGCATGGGAGAGATAGCACGAGAAATGAGAGTGGTCTAGAGAGAGAGAAACCAATATGACGTCACGACGAGAGATTCTATTCCCTTGAGTGTGTATATGCAAGGGGGGAGGGAATAGAGGCACCAGGAGAAATTTTCTATGTGTGTGGTGTTTGTTTTGGTATGTGTGGGTGTTAGAATATAATGAGACGTGGGGGCAGAGGGTGTGTCACCGCGTGAGGTCCGGTGGGTTGAGGTGAGGCCCTTCGTTCGGTTCCGTCCTACGCCACATTGGTCGGCCCGTGACGCATTTAGGAAGACCCATGGATGACTAGTCGTACAAGATAAAGATAGCAGAATTGTGAAGGACTCTGTGTCCACTGACAAAGCCGGCTAGGATTTGTAACCCTAGGTTCTCGGACTAAGGTAACCCCTTTATCTCTAATATTACTATTCATCCAACCTAACTTTAAGGGGCATCCTACAGAATGCTCTGCTAGAATCATACTCGTCGATTAGGAAGAGAGGTGTGAGACAATGCGTGAGAGACAGGCCTAAAGATAATGTGCATACATGAGACACGTAGGCAGGTCCATGTATATAGAAAGGGTCGATGGGGATTGTGCGTGTGTATGTTTGCGAGAGGAAGAGTGCTTGTGATAAAGGTTAGTGAAAACAGTTGCAAATGGTTACGAGAGGGAGGGAGGGTAATATCTAGAACATGTGTGCGAGAAAGACACCTCGAGAGAGAGTGTGTGAGCATGTGTGAGAGACCACCGATGGAGAGTGAAACTACACGTAAAAGACTGCAGTACACATTGATTAAAGATATAATTGTATCCAAATATTAGGATGGGATCATGATATTTGCAGTTCGCGTTAGGAGTGGTCATTGATCCATCAGACATCTAGATTCTATCGAATTTGAGCATGTCTATGTTATTATTCGACACAATTGATCCACATAGTTAGTATTTTGAACTCCAGACAATGCATCGCTTTAGCAATTGAATATAAACGTGAGTATAGTTCATGTTGTGTGTGTAAAGCACATTATACATACGAAAGTTACACAATGAACATTATAAATAGCTACCTATGAACTAGCATACATTTGAATTCAACTTAAGGTGGTTTAAAAAAAACGAATTCAACATGAAGTCCATTCAATTATTTGAATTTGATATCATGGTATTTGTAAACCATACCTAAATTATGGGGGCACCAATCTTTGCTCTGATTTTGTACATAATAGCATATGTAGTCGTGTATAAAATAGATTCAAATTTAGCTCCTCCATTCCAAAATAATCGTAGTTATAGGATTTTCACGTGTCAAAATTTCAAAAAGAAATGGATAATTTAATGAGGTTTTCAAACATACAAGGTCAAATATAACGTTGTCTATTTAGGTCAATCCTCATAGTTCAAGAGTACTCTAAACGTGAATGCTTGTGTTTCAAAATTTCGAACGAAGCGCCAAAAGAGCCTCTACTCGCCCGAAACCGCGTGAGACCAATGTTTGGTAGTACAAGGAAATTAATTTTCTAATAACTCCGACCCGTGAAACCTACCGGCCCGACGTCCAAAGGTCTAAACCGGGGTAGGTTTGTAGCTTCATCTAGACGCCACGCAACCGCCTCCGAAAAACATTCATAAACAATGGCCGCCTAAGCACACATGCGCACGACCGAAATTGCTCCCGCCCACTATTTGGGACACCCGGGATTACCATCCTACCCCCGACTCGTAGTAGGTCCGAAATTTAAGAGGAGGGCAAAGTTTGTACTTTCCCCAAATTTCAAACAAGCGCGTCCCATCTTCTGTTCAAAAAAGCCAAAAACAAGCGCGTCCCAGACCGAAACATGGTTCCCCCCCCCACCCGTCCGATTCCCCGTTTGTACTCCGTGGGCGCCAAAACTTCCTCTCCACCAGCCACAAAACCCCGGCGTCCTCCGTCCGCCACCCCATCCCACCCATCAACCGCCGCCCTCCTCCATCACGCCGGAACCGATACCCCGACGTCGTCGTCCACCGCAACCTCATCCGCAACGCCGTCCATGGCTAGTAGTTGAAGCCGAGGCCGAGCCATCCGTACCCGAGCCATTTCAACCACGCCGTCCTGCGCCTCACCGTTGCCGCTCCAACTTCGCCACCCTCCACCGCACCGGAGCTGTTCCTGCTACGCCGTCCTTTGCCGCCTCGGATCTGCTTCCCCTTCGCCGACATACGGCCATGGCAACACAGTCAACAATTTGGCCATGGGTTCGTCCAAGCCTGCACCCTCCAGAACATCGGTTTCCCCGGTAAAAGTAAGAAGATCGGCGCGACATGTGGAGGTGACCACACCGGCAACCGAAAAAGGTACTCCTCTTCCCTTATTCGTGCAAATCTTACGTCTCTGCTTGCACAATATTCATCCCACAGAAGACACTAATTGACCGCTTCTTCTTGATACTAGATGTTCCTAGTAACTCGCAACGCATAAGGTTTCTCCTCATATACTATTTCACCTTAGCTAGAGGTCCGTCGCCCCCCTGAATTTCAATTTCTGGCCAGTTGATTCCCAATTAACGGAAGCATTCCCCGGCGTCACATGCGCTAGTACGCCTATTACGCCGGGGAAGCAACGCCTTGGTGTTTATCTTAGGTACGTGTGCGGCCTAGAGCTACTGGCGCCCGATCTGGAGGTCGGCCGAGATTAAAGGGATGGCCTGGGGGCGTTGCCAAGCACGGCGGTGGTGTGAGGTCGGGGGGAGGGCGGGGCGGTGGAGGCAGGGGTTTGGGCCGGTGGTCGCTGGCGGTTCGAGAAAGATCATCAACAGTGACCGGCGGGAGGTAGACGAAGGCCATCTGCCCGTTCCTTATAGATCAGACGGTTCGTTAAAAAAATTGACTGACCTATTTATTTTCAGTCGACTGTTATCTTAGATATGACCACATGTGGTGGTGTGCTGGAGGAGTACCTGCATTTCCTGTGCTCTTATATTACAAAATCATATGGAGTAGAATCTAATTTTGTTTGCCATGCAATGTTATAGAGCTATCATATGTCTCCTATCATTTATTTTTCAGCCACCTGCTATCTGCTACTTTTACAGTGCAGTAGTTCTGCACACACTTCACCCATACTCTCACTATTGTGTTTTTATGCAAGGGTATTTCAGAGTCTGCCGAAAGAGAAGCAGGAAAGAAAAAAGAGAAGTCGCGCCATCTCTCTTCGCGGGTATGCACAACACGTTACAACGCTATAAAGGGTGTAGTGTCCGCAGATGGAGATGGTAAGCGCAGCTCTGGAGTTGATGACCTCGCTCGCAATGAACCACCATCCCAGGTGCTTGCTTTAACTTCGCGGTGTCATATGTGGTTTCATGTTCCATATGGTGTCTAGCTTGTATCCGAAAGGCCGAAGTCGGTCTGATAAGGAAAGATATTTTTTTACATGAACCACCATCCCATGAGCACCAGAAGACAAATAGCTAGTCAGGGCACTGGCCGAGCCAGTGACAAGCCCAACAAAGATAGGCATCACTTGTAAGCCAACTAAAAAGCTGCGATGGTGGCAAAGCAGCCCGCCTCCCACCAGGCTCTCAGGTCCTAGATGATCATGCTCACCACTCCAGCCGGATGTCTATCTTGTATTGCTTCCAATTTGGTTAAATTGCATCTGCTTAGCTTACACATTATACCTTTGAATATGATGTGCCTTTCTGTTTTTGGTATATACTAGTACATCTGTGTATTAACCATGTTCTTACATCAAACTAATGTTCTTGTGTATCCCTCATCAATCACTTATGATGAGGCAGGCAGGCAAGGGGACTACTCATTTAAAGAATGCGGCGTCAGCCTCCTGACATGATTCTCAAGAAATAGAAATGCTAGATCACTAGTAGAAAAATGACCTAATATGAGACACATTAGTGCCGGTTTGGTTTTGAGCCGGCACTAATGTGTCCAATAGTGCCAGTTCCAACGACTAGCCGGCCGTTCTCATTAGTACCGGTTCGTGGCGAACCTATTGTACCGGTTCGTGGCACGAACTGGTACTAAAGAGTGTGGTGGCAGGGTGTTGTCAGTCTGGGGCCCCTCCAGCACCTTTAGTACCGGTTCATGGCACGAACCGGTACTAAAGGCGACGTACATAAACCCTTCGTCCCCCCCGAGCCACTCTGTTCTTCCCCTTTCCCCTAACTTCCTCTGTTCTTCCCCCTCTCTCCTCGAGCTCCTCACAAATTTTGCCCAAAATTTGTCAAGATTTGAAGGGCCCCATCCATTCAAATGATCATAAAGGTTAGCAACTTTGTCCTTTCAACTCTCATTGCTAGATTAGCTCTTGCAATGCTTTGTATAGTGATTAATTTGGGAGAAATAATTATATTTGCTAGTATTTGATTTATATGCAATTTAAGCACAAAAATAACACTTAGTTTGCATATGTAGGTGTGGTTTACTTAGTGCCTTCTAAATCTCCGTCGTAACCACCGTCAATTGCCCGCACCGTCCCGTCACCGGCACCACCTTCTGGTGAGGCTCTGGTTCATTAATGTTTTACATTACCAAATTTATGTTTATGTGATTTGGATATATAGTTACTCGTATAATTATCTTACCCGTATGTTGTTTGTTATACATAGTGCCATGGTTTCGATATCCGTCCCCGTCGGTCCTCGTCCTTGTTATGATTCGGATGTGGTATATTCTCTTTTAAAACTAGTTGTTGCATTTTGTGTTTATGACAAATTATGCCCATCAAGTTGACATAGATATTTTTATCTAGGAGTTATGTGAACCGAAATTCCAACCGACCCTATTGTCGAGAGGTTAAATTTAGTTGAAAGAGAAAACGAGTATTTAAAAGAAAAATTGAAAAGAATTGAGGGGGAGAAGATGGAATTGGAGTTGCATGTTGCCGATGTCGTCGATGATCACAAGATCAAGATGGAGAAAATGAGGTTGAAGATTAGAAAGATTAGAAAATATGCCATTGATAGTGTGGCTTGGTATCATTATGCTGTTGGATCAATTGTTACCTTAATTGCGATCTTCATCGCATTTGTTGTTGCATTTAAATTCTTTAGCTAGAGAGTTATTTGTATGTTGCATTTAATTAAGTGTTGTATATGAACTTTATGTATGAACTTTATGTATGAACTTGTATTAATTTGGTCTATTCGGTGTTGTGTAATGAAGATGAGCTGACAATGGATGTATGATGACAGATGCTCTCCCGAGTTCATTAATGGCGTGCATACTTTTCTGCTTGCCGCTGAGGCAAACAAGCGGGCGGATGGTTTTATGCCTTGTCCATGTGCTGGCTGTAAGAATGGTGACAGTTACTCTACGTCAAGAACCATTCACGTCCACCTATTTGAGTCCGGTTTCATGCCCCACTATAATGTTTGGACCAAGCATGGAGAAATAGGGGTTATGATGGAAGACAATGAATAAGAAGAGGATGACGACGGCTATCCTGGTCATGGGTTCCCTGAATACGATGATACAACAATGGGGGAAGAAGCTGAGCCGGCAATGCAGAAAGAAGCTGAAGAAGAGGCATCAGATGAGCCCGCTGATGATCTAGGTCGGGCCATTGCTGATGCAAAGAGAAACTGCGCAAGTGATCTGGAGAGGACGAAGTTGCAGCGCATGTTAGAGGATCACAAGAAATTGTTGTACCCGAATTGCGAAGCTAACAAAAAAAAGTTGGGCACCACACTTGAATTGCTGTAATGGAAGGCAGAGAATGGTGTATCTGACAAGGGATTTGGAAAGTTGCTGGTAATGATAAAGAATATGCTTCCAAAGGATAACGAATTGCCCGAGAGTACGTATGAAGCAAAGAAGGTTGTCTGCCCTCTAGGGTTAGAGGTGCAAAAGATACATGCATGCCCTAATGACTGCATCCTCTACCGCGATGAGTACGAGTATTTGAATGCTTGCCCGGTATGCGGTGCATTGAGTTACAAGATCAGTCGCGATGACCCTGGTGATGTCGAGGGTGAGCGCCCCAGGAAGAAGATTCCTGCCAAGGTGATGTGGTATGCTCCTATAATACCACGGTTGAAACGTTTGTTCCAAAAAAAAGAGCATGCGAAGGCGATGCGGTGTCACGCAGAAGACCGTAAGAAAGACAGAAAGTTGAGAGCACCCGCAGACGGTTCGCAGTGGAGAAAAATCGAGAGAAAGTACTGGGAGGAGTTTGCAGGTGACCCAAGGAACGTATGGTTTGGTCTAAGCGCAGATGGCATTAATCCTTTTGGGGAGCAGAGCAGCCACCATAGCACGTGGCCTGTGACTCTATGTTTGTATAACCTTCCTCCTTGGTTGTGCATGAAGCGGAAGTTCATTATGATGCCAGTGCTCATCCAAGGTCCTAAGCAACCCGGCAACGACATTGATGTGTACCTAAGGCCATTAGTTGAAGAACTCTTACAACTGTGGAATGGAACAGGTGTACGTGCGTGGGATGAGCACATGGGGAAAAAATTTGACCTAAAGGCGTTGCTGTTCGTGACCATCAATGATTGGCCTGCACTCAGTAACCTTTCAGGACAGACAAACAAGGGATACCGTGGATGCACGCACTGTTTGGATGATATCGATAGTATATATTTGAATAGTTGTAAGAAGAATGTCTACCTGGGACATTGTCGATTTCTTCCGAGCAGGCATCCCATAAGAAAGAAAGGCAAGCATTTCAAAGGTGAGGCGGATCACCGGACGAAGCCTCACCACCGTACTGGTGTTGATGTACATGATATGGTCAAGGATTTGAAGGTAATCTTTGGAAAGGGTCCTGGCGGACAACCTGTTCTGAAGGACGCTAACGGACGCGCACCCATGTGGAAGAAGAAATCTATATTTTGGGACCTGCCATATTGGAAAGACCTAGAGGTCCGCTCCGCAATCGATGTGATGCACGTGACGAAGAATCTTTGCGTGACCCTGCTTGGCTTTTTGGGCATGTATGGGAAGACAAAAGATACACCAGAGGCACGGGAGGACCAGCAACGTATGCACGGAAAAGACGACATACATCAGGGTCAGGCCAGCTACGCTCTTACCAAAGAAGAGAAGGAAATCTTCTTCGAATGCCTGCTCAGCATGAAGGTACTGTCTGGCTTCTCATCGAATATAAAGGGAATAATAAATATGGCAGAGAAAAAGTTCCAGAAGCTAAAGTCTCATGACTGCCACGTGATTATGACGCAACTCCTTCCGGTTGCATTGAGGGGGCTTCTACCGGAAAACGTTCGATTGGCCATTGTGAAGCTATGTGCATTCCTCAATGCAATCTCTCAGAAGGTAATCGATCCAGAAATCATACCAAGGTTACAGAATGATTTGGTGCAATGTCTTGTCAGTTTCGAGTTGGTGTTCCCACCATCCTTCTTCAACATCATGATGCACGACCTAGTTCACCTTTGTGAAGAGAATAACGTTTTGGGTCCTGTATTTCTACACAATATGTTCCCCTTTGAAAGGTTCATGGGAGTCTTGAAGAAATATGTTCATAACCGTGCTAGGCCAGAAGGAAGCATCTCGAAGAGCCATGAAAATGAGGAGGTCATTGAGTTTTGTATTGACTTTATTCCTGATCTTAAGCCGATTGGTGTTCCTGAATCGTGGCATAAGGGCAGACTGGAAGGAAAAGGCACGCTAGGAGGGCATCAATTAATATGTATGGACGGGCATTCTCTCAGTGAAGCACACTACATAGTTCTACAGAATTCCGCCTTGGTGGCTCCGTATATGGAGGAACACAAGAATTTTCTACAGCCCAAACACCCGGAGAAGTCTGACGACTGGATTACACGCGAACAAACGAGGACTTTTGCCGGTTGGTTGCAGAAACGTGCCCTGAATGATGGCGATATTCAAAATGACCTGTACTCGCTGTCCCAGTTACCATCTTCGAATATAATGACTTTCAAAGGGTACCAGATAAATGGGAATACATTTTACACGATCGCCCAAGATAAGAAGAGCACCAACCAAGACAGTGGTGTCCGCTTTGATGCAACAACCAACACGGGAAAGGAAACATATTATGGTTACATCGAGGACATATGGGAACTTAACTATGGATCAGGTGATTTGAAGGTCCCTTTGTTTCGGTGCAAATGGGTCAATATGACACGAGGCGGGTAACGGAAGACCCGCAGTACGGAATGACAACAGTGGATCTCAACAATCTTGCGTATGCAGACGAACCATTCATCCTAGCCAATGATGTGGCGCAGGTTTTTTATGTGAAAGACATGTCTACCAGGCCGAGAAAAAGAAAAGATAAGGAAGTGAATGGATCATACGACGAGCCAAAGCGCCACATAGTTCTTTCAGGAAAAAGAAACATCGTGGGAGTGGATGACAAGACAGACATGTCAAAAGATTATGAAAAGTTTGATGAAATTGCTCCATTCACAGTGAATATTGACCCGAGCATCCAGTTAAATGATGAAGATTTTCCCTGGCTACGGCGCAAAGGGACACACGAGAAGAAAAAGTTTCACACCCAAATATCTGGGATGTGATCGGCTTCACTATCATCACTTTCTTCTGTGTTTCACAACCAGGAGGGAATGTCTGTAATAGTTAGGGTAGTTAATTATGTGTTTTGGCATTTGAAACGCGAAGAAATTTTATGTGCAAACAAATTATTTTTCATGCATTTTCTGATTTTTTTTCCAGCTAAATGACCCTGAAATTGAAAAGCATTTGAAATGAACTCAGAAAAGGTTGAAAGTTGGCATGGTATCATAATTTCATACAAATAGCATGTGCAAAAAAGTAGAGAGGGTTACGGCAAAAACTGGATACACTTCGTGTACAAAATGGACAATCTTTTTCGAAGTATCAGGGTTTCCGACGAAAACTGAAATGTTACAAAGGCATTTCATTTTTTAAATAACCTAAGCATTACCAAATTGAATATAATGATAAAACACACTAATATTAAACATAAGAAAAAAGAATCACTGAAAAATCTTTTTCCAAAGTTAAGTTATTCACAAACTAGTGATTCACACAAATTTCAAATAATTCAAAATTTAAACTATTCAAATTTGAAAACTACCGGCACTAACAGATCAAAGTTTGTAAATTTTTGTACCTAAAGCAAAAATATTCACAAAGAAACTCTAAATACAGCAAAAAACAACTCAAAAATAAATAAAACAAATAAATAAAACAAATAAAAAAGCAAAAAAAATTAAGAAAATAAAAAGCCCGCCTACTGGGCCAAAGCGGCATGCATACGACTAGAAACTCAACCTTTTGTTGGGCCAGGATGCAGGCCCGCAAAGGCCCAGTAGGCCCACATGGCATCAATGAATTGGTAGGCCCAGTAGGCCTGCTTAGGAAAGGAGCTCGAGAGAGCTACCGCACCGGGGCTTATAAACCAGTGCGGTAGCCCTTCGACTAGCGAGGTGGGACTAAACTTGCCGCACCGCACTGCGCCAGCGCACCACCTTTAGTACCGGGTGGTGGCACAAACCGGTACTAAAGGGGGGGGGCTTTAGTACCGGTTGGAGCCACCACCCGGTACTAAAGGGGGTGCGCTTCCCGCCGCTTGGCCTGGCCAAAACAGACCTTTAGTACCGGTTGGTGGCTCCAACCGGTACTAAAGGTCCATCCTATATATACAACACTTGAAAAAAATTCAGTTTCCCTCTCTGTTCTTCCCTCTGTTTCCTCCCTCCATCGCGCCGCCCTGCCCCGATCGTCGCCGCCCCCGCCCCTCGTCGCCGATCCCGGCCGTCCCCGCCCCTCGTCGCCGCTCCCGTCGATGTCGCCGC
>NC_057807.1:410349707-410421721 GCF_018294505.1 Triticum aestivum
CGTCGCCGATGAGCTCGCCACGGCTGCCAATGTCCACACACACACACAGTACTACACACACACACACACTACACACACACACACACTACACACATTAGTTTGTTTGTTATAAATTTTTCTGTTTTTTAGTTATAGAAATGTTAGAAATTATTCTGTTTTTTAGTTATATAAATATTAGAAATGTTAGTTTTATAGAAATGTTATAAATGTTTTCTGTTTTTTAGTTATAGAAATATTTATAGAAATGTTAGCAATTTTTCTGTTCTTTAGTTATATAAATATTAGAATTGTTATGGAAATGTTAGTTATATAATAGTGAAATTTTTGAATTAGTTTTAGTTAGATGAATTAGATTAATGTCGAATTGTTAGAATTTGCATATATATAGAATTTTAGTTATCACAATCCAATCATTTAAAAAATGTTACTTTTTGCGGGCATATAGTATTTGTTCTCGACGATATGCCCGGCCCGCATCCTCGCCGTCGACCCGTTCGCGACGACATCATGCTTCAGGGGACCCATGTCCGGGACTGGGCTCCGCCGGGCTGGCACTGGGAGGTGCTACCTGGAGAGTCGCGCCGCTTGGTGAGGAACCCGACCTCGGGTCCCGTCGTCGACCCTGATCTTCTTTGGTGGCGTCCGCGTGGGCCACATTCGGTGCAGAGGCAGCCGGCCCCGTTGGAGGTGGTGCGTCGCCGTGTCAGGGAGGAAGATGAGCACGTCCATCGCTACATGCCTGCTATGGACGACGTTAGGTTCTCCACTACTTGGCGGGTTCTTTGGGCAGATGACCGGAGATATGATCCTGTGATGGTTCCTTCTCTTTGGGTGTGCACCGCCCGCGCCCCAAGAACCGCGAGTGGCGCCCAGGTTCTTCTGTAGTACTCGATCTTTATTAGGTACCTAGCCAGTGATGTGTTCGATATATAGTATTCGAGACGATGTATTCGAGATTATATATATTAAGATGATGATGTATTCGAGATTATATATTCGAGAGGATGTATTCGAGATTCATATTTTCCTTATTGATTAATTGCATCCATGCATTGTAATTTGAATACTAAATTGTTTTATATTTCTTCTGTATTATTAGTAAAGTAAAAGCTATGGCGGAAAATACCGGCAGAGAGAGAGAAGAGGAATTGTTTGACATCATACGCAGCCCTCACAGGCTAGATGATCTGAATGAAGCAGATGACGGCTCCCAATATCTTAACAATACCGGAGAGGGTGATGAAAAGATATTCAATCTCGGCGACCGGGCTAATGAAGTCATGAACTATGATTATGATTATGACACAGACAATGCTGATCTTCAAATAACAAACACTACCGGCAAGGTATATTTATATAAGCATGCATCATGGTGATCATCACATGTTTTTTTATTGAAGATATACTAACGAATCGATCTTTCTTCTTTCAGCCCTCCGGATCGAGCAAATCTGCTTCTACAGACAGCAAGACAAAGCGAGGCCCGGGCAGATTGTTGAAGGATGGTGTAAAGTACCACATCGAATCCATCAAACCTAGTGGCGAACCCCTCACACCTAAGAACATTGTGAACAAGTGGACTCGTCAGTGCGGAGTTCTTGTGAAGGACAAACTCCCGATCTCCATTCAAGAATGGAAAGAGCCAAAGACTAAATGTCCAGGTGTTACTTGGGTCGATGGCAGAGCCAAAGAAGACCTGTGAAATCTCTGATGGAACATTTCACCCTACCAGATCATTTCACTAAAGAAGATGTGGACAAAGTCAAGGCCGCTACTCTTAAGAAGATGGCAATTGCATTCAACACCCACAAGAAAACTGTATGGGCCAACTACCTCTCTAATGAAAGGAAGACTCCAGATTTCAAGGGAACACTGGAGAAGCAAAGAGAACATTGGGACGATTTCGTGACCTTCAAGGATTCAGAAATATCTAAGGAACGGTCGATGAAAAACAAGGCAAATGCCGCAAGAAAGACGCAGTTCCATAGGCTGGGTCCAGGTGGCTACGCGGTGGCATTGCCTAAGTGGGATAAGTCTGAGCAAGAGATGAAGGATGCAGGGGTCACTCCGGTTACCCGGCACTGGCCCCCCAGGTGCAGAACTTGGTTCTATGCACATGGGGGGCGTTGGACCCAAAGACAGGCATGGTTTCGAAGAAGGCAAGTCTAAAAGGAGCCGAACAAAAGATAATTGACGCAATAAAAGAAGCTCGAGCGGGGGTGTTCATTCCCAACAGAGAGAACGACGAGCTTACGCGTGCCCTAGGAAATCCTGAACACCCGGGAAGAACACGAGGCATGGGTGTTATTCCCTGGTATGAGGGCTTTTCGGACTGGAATGACGACTACAGGTCCCATGCAAGAAAGAAGATGGAGGAGGAGAAGAAGAGGAAGCTGGAGGAGGAGCAGAGGAAGCAAGGCATGCGGACCTGGCACTCAAATTCCAGCAGCAGCAGCAGCAGATCGACTCACTTAGCCAGGAAAGGGGGTCTCAGCAGCGGCAACAGCAAGCGGATGATCGTCTAGCATTGGATAGCACCATCCCATCCATGCCGAGAAGCAGCGTTGGTTCTGCCCCGGGCGACACACTGCTGGATAAATACCCTATGGATGACATCATAGAGAACACTAACTGTGAGCTACACTCCAAAATGAAGAACATATCCATGAAGGTGGTGGACGACGTTGCTTTTCCAGTTACCCCCGAAGCAACCTACCATTGCAACCCGATTCCAGAGGGCTATGCTCGTGTCATGGTTGATGAAGTGGTGGACCCATATTCGGGGCTAACGCTTGACATTCCTAGAGGTGAAGACGAGCGCACACTCGGAGAGGCCATACATCGTATCATCCTATGGAGAAAGGATTGCATAATCTTTCAAAGTCCACCGACACCACGTCGTCTGCCGACTCCTTGAAGTCCGCCACCGAGTCAGCAGACTCCCGCTCCTCCAAGTCCACGAACGCGTGAGACGACTCCTCCTTGAAGTCCGCCACCTCCTCCAAGTCCCCGAACGAGTGAGCTGACTCCTCCGGTTTCAAGCCCGACACAACATCATGCTACTTCTCCGGTTGCAAGTCCGGCACCGTGTCAGGCCACACCTCCTGCTTCAAGTCCGGCACATCGTCAGGCCACTTCTCCTGGTCCAACTCCAAGTCAGCCGTCTCCGCCGTCTCAGCAATCGCAGAAGAGACATCGCGCAGCTTTGGTGCATAGCGGTACGAGTCGAGGTAGTTCAGGAAGTACAGGCGAAGGCAAGCGATATAAATATGGTCCAAGCCTCGCTCATCTTCCTCAGAGGCCTTACGACATGACTAAGGAGCAAAACACAGCCATAGTGCAAGCCCAAGTGGACGCCCATTTTGGACCGAAACCGGCACCACCGCCAAAGGAGAAAGTGCCTGAGAAAGTAATTGACCACTTCATTCGTATGGCTAGAGAACTAGCTCCCAAGCCTGTTGACTCGGACTATGAGCGCCAAATCAGGAAGGCACATCGAGCACGACTACAGAAGGAAGCGAGCTCAAGCTCGAGCCAACAAGCAGCTGGCAAAAAATGCGGGAGAACCGTTTCCAATTGGGAGAACAGGCGGCGCAAGCGATCCCCCCGCTTGTTGTGCCAACAACACATGAGAGGAGTAGTACGCGCGCCAAATATTATTGTGGGCAAACCGTTAGCATTCCCCAGCATGGTGATGTGGTAATAACAGAGGATCATATAATGCAGGCTCAAATGCTCAATATCTCTGTTGGACAACTCCTCGAAATCGAGCCCATGCCTACGCTTAAAGAATCGGAAAAAGCATGGCAATATGTCCGGGGCAAACCTTTGGTCCATCCAGACAAGGTCAAGGACCTCCCAACGAGAATGTATCAATTGCATCAATGTTACATGAACATTACCAAGATTTCCAATCGAGAGTCCCTCATGGTGAATGTCAAGCATGAGCATTATTACCATGAGAAAGCTCTGGCCATTGAGTATCCAGAACTATTTCAGTTATTTAATAAAGACGCACTCGACAAGTCTATCGTCAGTTGCTATTGTCTGTAAGTGATTTCTTTCTGTAACTTAAGTCTCAAGCTAGTTATGTAGTGATAATTTTGATCAATCATTACATGTAATTATCCTCACTATATTCTTTTTCTGTGGTATTATATGTAGGATGAAGAAGTATGAAATGAAAAAAGCTGGACGCTATGGCGTTGGGTTCATTGACCCAAATACCATTAATCAGGACATATGGGAGATTGACCATTGTAAAGCTGCTGTAGAGGAAAGCATACTAGAGTTCTTGAAGCGCCTCAATACCTTCGAAGATATACTACTTCCTTACAACTTCCCGTGAGTCACACTGTCTTGTACTACAAATTCTGTTTTTGCTTACTAGCTAGCTAGATGTTAATAATTAAGTGTATACGGTTTACGGTAGTTGATTAATTTTATGCACATGCCCGCTTAATTAAGACATGCAAACGTGTGCATATGCAGTTGGCACTGGGTCTTGATAGACATTAAAGTTGAGGAAGGAAAAGTTGAATTACTGGACTCACTAACTAAAGAAGATAAAGACTACACCATCGTGAAGGGGATAGTCAACAGGTAATTTCAATCATTATTAACTATTAGTTCCTAATATGAACTATTTAATAACCCCTTTATTAATTTTCTTTGCCGGCGGGCAGGGCATGGGCAAAGTTCATCGCGGTGACTCCAGGAGAATGGCCAAAAAAATTGTTTTGGCATCGACCCAAGGTAAGTAATTAAGTAGTACTAGCTAGCTACCATCTCTTTAATTCTTGTTTCAATATCATTAATTAATTATTATGCTTGATTAATCATTATCTGATTCAATTCCATTCTCATAAAGGCCCTGAGGCAGGCGAAAGGGAATAATCTGTGTGCATACTACTTTTGCGAGAACATTCACATGATGACGTGCGAAAGGAGCAGATCTGATAGACAGGACTGGGTATGTTTTTGTCAGAACACTATTCACACCATTATCGATATCTAGTCACACAACTAACACACATGCATATTGATCTCCTTCTTAACAGTTCAGATCGGTGCGGGATAAGCTCCTACCATCGGACTGCATACAAGCTCTTCAAGAGGAAATAGCCAGATTTTTGCTAGACCAGGTCATAGATCCGAAAGGGGAATACTATTATCCGCTACCGCCCCCATGAACCACTTGTCATCGTGCTCCGAAGGCACCAAGGCAACATGTAGTAGAAATTGTATATGTATATACATGTGTATATGTGTGAATAGTTAATGGTGTTGGCTGTGAGACATTCGATGATATTATATATATATATATATATATATATATATATATATGCGGTTCTACGTACGAGAAAATCTATTTAATATATATGCATAACGTGTACAATTTGTAGTATCATGAAATACCAGCAAACAAAAAAGAATTAAATGGAAAATAAAGCCAAATTGAAAACACAAAATTAAAGCAAAAATAAAAAAACACCCAAACATTTAGTACCGGTTGATGTTACCAACCGGTACTAATGTCCTACACGCACACGGGCCTGGCTCGTGCCACGTGTTTGCACTTTAGCGCCGGTTCATGACGAACCGATACTAAAGGGGGGGGGGCTTTAGTCCCCACTCTTTAGTGCCGGTTCGCCAACGGGCACTAAAGGCCGTCACGAACCGGCACTAAAGCCCGGTTCTACACTAGTGGATGAAGATAGTGAACGTAGCTCTGTAGTTGTTTACAACATTTCCCCTACACTAGCATCGCAGGTGCTTGCTCTAACTTGGCAGCGTGATATGTGGTTGCATGTTGCATATGGTGTCTAGATTGTAATTCTTCCAATCTGGTTAAACTGCATGTGCTAGTCTGCTTAGCTTATACATTATACCTGTTAATGTGACATGCCTTCCTGTATTTAGTACATGGTACATCTATCTATTAAGCATGTCCTTACATAAAATTATTGTTTTTTTGTATCCCGCATCAATTAATATGACGAGACACCTTTAGTATATGCAGTGCGATATTAGTTGCATCTTTCATATGATTTATAGCATGCACTGCTTCTAATTTGTTGAAATTCCATTAATGATGGGGCACTTTTAACTTGGCAGAGTCATATTGGTTGCATCTTTGATGTGGTGTCTAGCTTGCATTGCTTCTTATTTGCTGTAATGGTTTCTGCTTAGTTTACACAAACAGTTGTGAACATGCCATGCTGTCCTGTTTTTCGTACATATTCCATCCTGGTATCATGTGTTTGCCTTACATCAAAGTAGTGATTGTCACTATCATGCATGAATGAGTTCTGAAGAGAGATTTTTATTGCTTTTTCTTGTCGGTTTTACTTGACAATTCAAAATCAATAAAGCGGAAGTAAGTTAGCAATGCAGTGGATAAAGGTGCTCCTTCCGAACGTAGGGCCTCTACAGTTTCTACTCCTCCACACTCACAAGATGATTTACAAGACAAGACATGCATAGACACTCAACAAAGTTGTGTTTCTGATGAGCACGTCTCCCCTAGTGCAGCATCACCGGTGCTCCCTCTAACTTGGCATTATTATAT
This sequence comes from Triticum aestivum, assembly GCF_018294505.1. Classification (NCBI taxonomy): domain Eukaryota; kingdom Viridiplantae; phylum Streptophyta; class Magnoliopsida; order Poales; family Poaceae; genus Triticum; species Triticum aestivum. The sequence goes on from NC_057807.1 coordinate 410,356,279, forward strand.
GTGGTTGCATGCTATGTGTGATGTCTAGCTTGTATTGCTTCTAATTTTGTTGAATTCCATCTGCTTACTTTACACATTATACTTGAAGAAGACACGTGTTCCTATTTCTAGAACATACAATATCTGTCTATCACACCATGTTCTTACATCAAATTACTACTATTGTGTAACCTGCAACAATCACTTATCATAAGACACGTTTGACTTCGGAGTGTGATATAGGTTACATCTCACATCCTTTTCTAGCTTGTACTACTAATTTGTTGAAATGGCACTTATGACGAGACAGATTTAACTTGGTAGAGTGATATTCGTTGCATCTTTCATATGGTGTCTAGCTTTCATTGCTTCTAATTTGTTGAAATGCCTTCTCCTTAGTTTACACATCATAAGCTGTGAATATGCAATGTTGTGAATATGCAATGGCACTAATGACGAGAGACCTCTAACATGGTAGTGTGATGTTGTTTGCATCTTGCATATGATTTATTTCTTGTACTGCTTCACATTTGTTTAAACGCCATTTATGATGAGACACTGTTAACTTGGCAGAGCGATATTTGTAGCATCTTTCATATGGTACCTACCTTACATTGCATTGCTTCTAATTTGGTGAAATGTCTTCTTCTTAGTTTACACATCATAGTTCTGGTTATCTCTTCCGTCCTATTTTTCATACATATTACATCCTCCTATGATGTGGTTGTCTAACATCAAAGTTCAGTTCGTCTGCATCAAGCATCAATTTGTTATGAAGAACTAAATTGTTATTCGTTTTTCTTGTCAGCTTGACTTAACATGGCACAGAGAAAGAGGAAGAAACACAGAATGGTAGGGAATGACAAGTGTATGAATCCTGCAGATTCTGCTGGTACTGATGGTGCAATAGAAGGTCAAAGTCTAGCGGAAAATTCTACAAACACGCCAGCCCATGCTACACGAGCTGCAAAAAAAGCCAAACAGTAACAAATAGCTGCCACCAAACAACCAGAGACAACCCTAGTTCTTGCAACACCTACCACAATACTACCAGCTGCACAACTTACTCGTGCGTCAACTGAGCTAGCAGCACGTTCCCAAGCTCCCTTGCCACCTGACACTACTTCCCAAGCACTCTTGACACAAGACGAGTTGGCAATATCAGATGAACCTTGTGAGCTTTAACAGCAAGAAGGTAGTTGCTGGAGTCAAGTTACAGTTGCATGCTTCTTTATATGTAGTCTCATAGTTTGATGTACACTAACACTTCCTATGTTCGTTGTTGGACTAGCACCTAGGCGCAAGAGGAAACAAACATCAGGGATATTGCTCGATAGGTTAACTAAATCTAGAGGAGGAAGAATGGAGATCTGTTTTGAGGCAGCTTTAAAAAGGCCACATGATGCTACAGAGTCAGCCAAGTTAGTATCAGAGGCAACGGTTGCCGTTAGGTGTCATGTACATATCCTCCCAACATGGATTTAGTACAGGAATGACAAAGATGAAACCTAGTTCAACACCTTCCTCGACCATTTATCTGTAAGTATGGTTATGTATGGAAACTAGTAATATCATCTTGCTCTGTCCCATACTTTCTAGGTTGCTGATAATGAGACTCCCATAATTTTCAACAGATGAGGTTCAAGTTGGATAGCCAAGATGATGCAACCAGACAAGCTTGCACCCATGTTTTCAAGTCTGCTCTGCGACAATATCGGTATAACTTGAGGAAAACTCACTTTGAAGGCAAGGCTAACAGTGAACTTTCCCAAACATCTTCAGTGGAAAATATATCGGATGAAGACTGGAGGGGCCTTGTTAAACACTGGTCTGATCCGAAGTATCAGGTACATTATATATATGTGATCAGATCACATGTTGAAGTCCTATTTACGCATGTGCCACACAAATCTATCTTCTTGTAGGTGAACTGTTCAAAGAACAAGGCCAACCATACGAAAGTGAAATTCCAACAGACGACAGGATCTCGTAGCTATATTGCACACTGCGAGGCTCTTGTAATTAGCTGCTGTTTCACTCTTTTTGCTGTACCATATTATCAGATCTATATTGACTTGTTCGAAATGCAGAGGAAAGCCCGCAAGGACCAAAAAGTACCTGAACCAAATGCTATGGAAATCTTCAAGGACTGTCACACCAGCAAGAAGAAGGGCATGACTACACCAGTCAAAGCCCCTGTTGTAAGTCCTTAATCCTCATGCCTTTTAACTACTACATACTCTGACTTATGCCTTGAACTGCATGGTTTGCAACCAATGTGTATTACTCTTTTCAATTTTATACACAATTGTCTTAGCGTATCATTGCACCTTAAAAGGTTTAAAAGAGAGGAGTGATGTTCCTTTGATCTTGAATCGTAATCTAGTTCCGTGCTGGACTTGCCCACACAACGTTACAATTGCATGTTTGTCTGTTCTTAGTTGTTTTGTGATGTGAATTATGTCATACTATGCTTGCCGTATTAAAAACTTCGTCTGTTTATCCTTAGCCCTCAATACAATGTGAAGAAATAGACAATACATTAACGATGGTACATGGTCATATGTTTGGAACCTTGTTTTATTATGTACTTTGCAATAAAATACAACTAATATTTTACATGGGTTCACCAGAATAAGTTCTGTATATAGACCAAAGCTATTTTTTTTGGTTTTGCTGCATCCTTAATATCTTCTGTTCTGGTACTACTAATGTAAAACCTCAACTTTCCAGCGAGCTATGGAAAAAATGGTGGAGCCTCCACCTTCTGAAGGTGGCGAGGCAACTATAACTGCAATGTCAGCTCTTGCTGCAGTGGGTCAGTACCTGTCCACTAACAGTGCCAAAAGCACGTTCCTGCGTAATACTGGGTTGGTTGTTAAGGCAATATCGTCCAAACTGCCTCATGATCAAGATATGCAAGCTCAAAGCAATGTTGTATCTGCGCTCCAGACACAAGTCCATTCCCTAATAGAGACCCTTTGTGAAACAAGCAGAGACATTGTTCGATGTCGTCAAGATATGCATGGTTCTGAAACCAAACTATCAGACATTTGCTATGTTGTTGAGGAGCCTAGGGGAAATGAAGGCGAGGGTTATGGTGCTCCATCGGACAATACAACATGAAAATGTAACAGTCAGGTCAAATCAACTGAGCTTCTGAACTTCTGGTGGTGCATTTATCTACTAGACTGTTAAGTTTTATGCCAAACTTCCTTTTGTTATATAGTTGTAATTTGTTTTGGTGCGATACAAAATTTATTCTTAACGTGCAACCGTCGTCTGAAGAAAATAGCAAGCCATTTTTGTATAGTGTAGGGTGTTCCCTATATTTGCACTAGGGGCGATCTTTGGTGCCGAGTGGATGTAATCTGTGCAATCGCCTTAATAGCCTAGCATTAGTTTCGGCCTTATTTATTTCCTAGTCTTCTTTTTCCCTGGTTTGCTAGTGGCCGCAACTACCATGGGCCATATACGGGCCGTAGGATCCATGGGTCTCCTACGGGCCGTTGATAAATGGGCCTCCAACAGGGCCATAGAATCGGTCGGCCTCGGGCCGTCGGATAAATGGGTCTACATGGGCCGTAAACGGGCGTAATTGGTATTGGCCCAGCACGGTAATGGGCCGTTAACATGCCGTAGGACAACAAAGGCTTAATTATGTCACAGGCATAACGGGTCGTTAATGGGCCAGAATATAGGACGGGCTGGAAACGGCGCAACGGGTTAACATGCCAGAAACGGGCCGACTCTTGCCATGGGCCGAATTTGGCCCATTAGGGTAGCAGGCCCGTAACGGGCCGACTCTTGCCATGGGCCGAATTTGGCCCATTAGGGGAACAGGCCAGAAACGGGCCGACTCTTGCCATGGGCCAAATTTGGCCCATTAGGGTAACATGCTAGTAACGGGTCGACTCTTGCGATGGGCCGAATTTGGCCCATTAGGGGAACATGCCAGTAACGGGCCGGAAGTAATCGAGGACCGAAAAGGAGCCCAAGAACGTATGGGCCGCCAATAGGCCGAAAGCTAACACGGGCTGGAAACGGCCCATGTAAATCACGGGCCGTTAACGGGTACAAAGAAAATTACTGTTCATTATGGGCTAGAGTCACCATGGGCCTGTTAAGGGCTGAAAGATACGAAGGCCTCATATGGGCCGAAGGATGTCGTGGGCCTTACATGGGCCGAAAGTGAAATGGGTTGGTGTTATATTCGACGGCCCACATGACGTTGTTGGGCCGATTTCCTTCAGGACCTAACGGGCCGTGAGTTAACGGGCCGTAAAATGGGCTATTTGCGAAGAGACCGTTAACAAGCTTTTCATGGGCCAGCCCGTTAACTTTTGACCAAGTCAAACGGGCCAGCTTTGTAAGCTAAATGGGCCAGTGGTGGGCCATGGCACGTGTCGACATATCATAGGCGCCTATCTGACCCATTGACGAGCTGACACGTGTTTCGTCCGGCCAATAAGAATTTTACACGTGGAAATTTCCTATTGGTTGGGGCTGCTAACGGGTTATCGGATCCAAAACCCGACCCGATAGCTTAACGGCGTTCCGTTACGTTGGATGCCATGTGTCGGTCACTCTTGACGAAAGCACTTCTGTGAAGCGCGATTTCTCGTCATGGAAATGGACACTTCCGTGATGATAATTTTGGTAATGTCATGGAACACTTCTACGACAGCACATGTGTGACTATCTTGATTCTGTCATAAAATCATCATGGATGTACATGCATGACAAAAAATGCGACCTACTGTGACAAACACGTATCATCACAGAAGTGTATTTTTTTTGTAGTGATAGTAACATTCGCAACAACAATAGGCACGTCCTCACAAATGCCGACAGGTATATTAGTTGATTTATCAGCCGTTTGCAAGGATATCTCAGTAGGTGTCAACTTGCTTAATTCAAGTCTATGATACAAGGAAAGAGGCATAACACTAACACCGGCTCCTAAATCACATAAGGCAGTTTTAACACAACTTCTTTTTATGGAGCAAGGTATAGTGGGTACTCCGGGATCACCAAGTTTCTTAGGTATTCCACCCTTAGAAGTATAGTTTGCAAGCATGGTGGAGATTTCAGCTTCAGGTATTTTCCTCTTATTAGTGATGATATCTTTCATATATTTAGCATAAGGGTTTGTTTTAAGCATATCAGTTAAGCACATGCGTTAGAAAATAGGTCTAATCATTTTAGCAAAACGCTCAAAGTTCTCACCATCCTTTGTCTTGGATGGTTTAGGAGGAAAAGGCATGGGTTTCTGAACCCATGGTTCTCTTTCTCTACCATGTTTCCTAGCAACAAAATCTCTCTTATCATAACGTTGATTTCTTGATTGTGGGTTATCAAGATCAACAACAGGTTCAATTTCTATATCATTGTCATTACTAGGTTGAGCATCTTCATGAACATCATTATTAGCATTATCATTAGGTTCATGTTCATCTCCGGATTGTGTTTCAGCATCAGAGATAGAAGTATCATTAGGATTCTCAGGTGTTTCTACATTAGGTTCACTAGAAGCATGCAAAGTCCTATCATTTTTCTTTTTCTTCTTCTTAGAAGACTAGGAGCATCTAGATTATTATTCTGAGAATCTTGTTCAATTCTCTTAGGGTGGCCTTCAGGATACAAAGGTTCCTGAGTCATTTTACCAGTTCTAGTAGCCACTCTAACAGGAAAGTCGTGTTTATTATTTAGTTCATCTAGCAATTCATTCTGAGCCTTAAGTACTTGTTTAGCTTGAGTGGTAACCATAGAAGCATGTTTACTAGTGAGTTTAAGTTCATCCTTAATTCTAGACATATAATCACTCAAGCGGCCAATCATATGAGCATTATTTTTTAATTGTCTACTAACATAATCATTGAAATTTGCTTGTTTACCCATAAAATCATCAAATTCATCTAAGCACTGGCTACGAAATTTAGTAGACGGGATTTCAACTTTATCATGTCTATAGAGAGAATTTACCTTTACTACCCGCGTCGGGTTATCAAGACAATGTGTTTCTTCAACAGGCGGTATATTAAGACCATGTATTTCTTCAATAGGAGGTAAATTCTTAACATCTTCAGCTTTAATACCTTTTTCTTCCATTGATTTCTTTGCCTCTTGCATATCTTCAGGACTGAGAAATAGAACACCTCGCTTCTTCGGAGTAGGTTTAGGAATAGGCTCAAGAGTTGGCTCAATTGGTTCAGGAATTGCTTCAGGAATTGGCTCAAGAAGAGTCCAATTATTTTCATTTGTCAACATATTGTTCAATAATAATTCAGCTTGGTCGACTGTTCTTTCCCTGAAAACACAACCAGCACAACTATCCAAGTAGTCCTTGGAAGCATCAGTTAGTCCATTATAAAAGATATCAAGTATTTCATTTTTCTTAAGAGGGTGACCAGGCAAAACATTAAGTAATCGGAGAAGCCTCCCCCAAGCTTGTGGGAGACTCTCTTCTTTGATTTGCACAAAATTTTATATTTCCCGCAAGGCAGCTTGTTTCTTATGAGCAGGGAAATATTTAGCAGAGAAGTAATAAATCATATCCTGGGGACTACGCACACAACCAGGATCAAGAGAATTAAACCAAGTTTTAGCATCACCCTTTAATGAGAACGGAAATATCTTAAGGATATAATAATAGCGAGACTTTTCATCATTAGTAAACAGGGTGGCTATATCATTCAACTTGATAGGATGGGCCACAACAGTTTCAGATTCATTGCCATAAAAAGGATCAGATTCAACTAAAGTAATTATTTCAGGATTTCATAATCCTTATCAGTAACACAGATAGGTGAAGTAGCAAAAGCATGGCCAGGTTTCATTCTAGCATTAAGGGATTGCTGCTTCCATTTAGCAAATAACTTCTTAAGATCATATCTATCATTGCAAGCAAAAATAGCTCTAGCAGCTTCTTCATCCATAACATAACCCTCAGGAACAACATGCAATTCATAATTAGGGGGAGAATCTTCATCATCGCTTTCATCAATAATTTCATTTTCAATAATTTCATTCTCCCTAGACCTAGTAAGTTGTTCATCAAGAAATTCACCTAATGGCACAGTAGTATCAAGCATAGAAGTAGTTTCATCATAAGTATCATGCATAGCAGAAGTGGCATCATCAATAACATGCGACATATCAGAGTTCTTAGCAGTAGCAGGTTTAGGTGTCGCAAACTTACTCATAACAGAAGGAGAATCTAGTGCAGAGCTAGATGGTAGTTCCTTACCTCCCCTCGTAGTTGAGGGATATATTTTAGTTCTTTGATCTTTCAAGTTCTTCATAGTGATCAGCAGATATAAATCCCAAGTGACTCAGAGAATAGAGCTATGCTCCCCAGCAATGGCGCCGGAAATTAGTATTGATAACCCACAATTGTAGGGGATCGCAACAACTTTCGAGGGTAGAGTATTCAACCCAAATTTATTGATTCGACTCAAGGGGAGCCAAAGAATATTCTTAAGTATTAGCAGTTGAGTTGCCAATTCAACCACACTTGGATAACTTAGTATCTGCAGCAAGGTATTTAGTAGCAAAGTAGTATGGTAGTAATGGTAAAAGTGGCAAAGGTAAAGATATCAGTATAGTAGTGATTGTAAAAGTAGCAACAGAAAAGTAAATAAGCAAAGAACAATATATGGAAAGCTCGTAGGCAATGGATCAGTGATGAATAATTATGTCGGATGCGATTCCTCATGTAATAGCTATAACATAGGGTGACACAGAACTAGCTCCAATTCATCAATGTAATGTAGGCATGTATTCGAATATAGTCATACCTGCTTATGGAAAAGAACTTGCATGACATCTTTTGTCCTACCCTCCCGTGGCAGCGGGGTCCTAGTGGAAACTAAGGGATATTAAGGCCTCCTTTTAATAGAGTACCGGACCAAAGCATTAACACATAGTGAATACATGAACTCCTCAAACTACGGTCATCACCGAGAAGTATCCCGATTATTGTCACTTCGGGGTTGTAGGATCATAACACATAATAGGTGACTATAGACTTGCAAGATAGGATCAAGAATTCACATATATTCATGAAAACATAATAGGTTCAGATCTGAAATCATGGCACTCGGGCCCTAGTGACAAGCATTAAGCATAGCAAAGTCATAGCAACATCAATCTCAGAACATAGTGGATACTAGGGATCAAACCCTAACAAAACTAACTTGATTACATGGTAAATCTCATCCAACCCATCACCGTCCAACAAGCCTACGATGGAATTACTCACGCACCATGGTGAGCATCATGAAATTGGTGATGGAGGATGGTTGATGATGACGACGGCGACGAATCCCCCTCTCCGGAGCCTCGAACAAACTCCAGATCAACCTTCCCGAGAGGTTTGAGGGCTTGGCGACGGCTCCGTATCGTAAAACGCGATGAAACTTCCTCTCTGATTTTTTTATCCGCGAAATAGAATATATGGAGTTGGAGTTGAGGTCGGTGGAGCATCAGGGGGCCCACGAGACAGGGGTGCGCGCCCCCCACCCTCGTGGACAGGGTGTGGGCCCCCTGGCCTTCATATTTTGCCAGTATTTTTTATATTTTCCGAAACTTATCTCCGGGGATTTTTAGGTCATTTCGAGAACTTTTGTTTCTGCACAAAAATAACACCATGGTAGTTCTGCTGAAAACAGCGTCAGTCCGGGTTAGTTTCATTCAAATCATGCAAGTTAGAGTCTAAAACAAGGGCCAAAGTGTTTGGAAAAGTAGATACGTTGGAGACGTATCAGCGGTTGGGCTAGTGGGCCGAACATTACTGGGCCAACCAGGAAATCTCTCTCTCTCTCTCTCTCTCTCTCTTTCTAGTTCCTATTTCCTTTTCTATTTTCTAGTTTTCATTATTGTTTTGTTTTAGTTTAGGCACTAAAACATTTTTTTACAATTTGAGACTTTTTATGGGCACATATTGGAATATTCCAGAGGTCCTCTCCAAGTTTCAAATTATTTGGAGCTACTTAACACAGTAAGAAGTTTCTAATAGAAATTTTCTTCGGAAGCACTTTCTTACGAAGTTTCTTAAGAAAAGTTAAGAAGTATCTTAAGAAAAGTTTCTCCCGATGCATTTTCTTAAGACATTTCTTAAGGAAATTTTCCTAGGAAGCACTTTGTTAAGGAAAGTTTCTTCCGGTGCATTTTCAAAGAAGTTCTTAAGGAAGTTTTGTCGGGAAACACTTACTTAAGAAGTCCAGGAAACTTTCATAGGAGCACTTTCTTAAGAACTTTCTATACAAAAGTTCGTTCAACCGCATTTTCTGAAGAAGTTTCTTAGGTATTTTTTTCTTAGCAAGTAATTTCCTAAGAAAAGTTTCTTCTGACAAATTTTCTAAAGAAGTTTCTTAAGGAAATTTTCCTAGGAAGCACTTTCTTAAGAAAAGTCTCTTCCGACGCATTATCTAAAGAAGTTTCTTAAGGAAATTTTCATAGGGGAACAACCTTTTGAAGAAGTTCCATAAGTAAAGTTTCTTTCGACGCATTTTCTAAAGAAGTTTCTTAAGAAAAGTTTCTTCTAACATTTTTTCTTAAGATGTTTCTTAAGGAAATTTTCTGATGAAGCCCTTTCTTGAGAAGTTTCTTAAGAAAATTTTCTTCTGACACATTTTCTTAAGATGTTTCCTAAGGAAATTTTCTAAGGAAGCCCTTTCTTGAGAAGTTTCTTAAGAAAACTTTATTGCGCCGCATTTTCATAAGAAGGTTCTTACGGAAATTTTCTTAGGAAGAACTTTCTTAATAACTTTCTTAAGAGAAGTTTTCTCCGACGCATTTTCTTAAGAAGATTATTAAGGAAATTTTCTTAGGAATCATTTGCGCAAAAAGTTTCTTAAGATAAGTATCTTTTGACACATTTTCCAAAGAAGTTCTTAATGAAATTATGTTAGGAAGGACTTTCTTAAGAAAACTTTTTTCTGACACATTTCCTTATGAAGTTTCTTACATAAATTTTTTTAGGAAGCACTTTCTTAAGAAGTTTCATAAGAAAAGTTTCTCCTGATGAATTTTCTGAAGATGTTTCTGAAGGAAATTTTTCCTAGAAAGCACATCCTTAAGAAAAGTTTCTTCCGATACATTTTCCAAAGAAGTTTCTTAGGTACTTCTTCTTAGGAAGCACTTTCTTAAGAAAAGTTTCTTCTTGCGCATTTTCCAAAGAAGTTTCTTAAGAAAATTTCCTAGGAAGCACTTTCTTAATAAGTTCCTTAAGAAAAGTTTCTTCCGACATTTTATCTAAAGAAGTTTCTTAAGGAAATTTTCTTAGGGAACACTTTTTGAAGAAGTTTGTTAAGAAAAGTTTAGAAGTGTCTTAAGAAAAGTTTCTCCCTATGCATTTTCTTATGACGTTTCGTAAGTAAAATATCGAGGAAGCACTTTCTTAAGGAAAATTCCTTCCCGCGCATGTTCTAAAGAAGTTTGTTGAGAAATGTTTCTTTCGATTCTTTTTCTTAAGATGTTTTTGAAGGAAAGTTTGTTAGGAAGCACTTACTTAAGAAGTTTCTTAAGAAATGTTTCTTCCGAAACATAATCTAAAGGAGTTTCTTAAGGAATTTTTCTTATGTAGAACCTTTTGAAGAATTTTTTTAAGGAAAGTTTCTTCCGACGCATTTTCAAAAGAAGTTTCTTAAGGAAAGTTTCTTTCGATGTGTTTTCTTAAGATGTTTCCTAAGGAAATTTTCTAATGAAGCCCTTTCTTGAGAAGTTTCTTAAGAAACATTTTTTCTAATGCATTTTCTTAAGACGTTTCTTAAGGAAATATTCTTAGGAAGCCCTTTCTTGAGAAGTTTCTTAAGAAAACCTTATTCAGCCGAATTTTCATAAGAAGGTTCTTAAGGAAATTTTCTTAGGAAGCACTTTCTTAAGAGAAATTTTCTCCAACGCATTTTCTTAAGAAGATTATGAAGGAAATTTTCTAAAGAATCATTTGCGTAATAAGGTTCTTATGATAAGTATCTTCCGACACATTTTCAAAAGAAGTTCTTAAGGAAATTTTGTTAGGAAGGACTTTCTTAAGAAAACTTTGTTCTAACGCATTTTTTTATGAAGTTTCTTAAGAAAAGTTTATCCCAATGAATTTTCTTAAGATGTTTCTTAATATTCCTAGAAAGCGCTTTCTCAAACAGAAGTTTCTGCCGCATTTTCTAAAGAAGTTTCTTAAGGAAGATTTCTTAGGATGCCCTTTCTTGAGAAGTTTCTTAAGAAAAGTTTCTTCTGACGCATTTTCTAAAGAAGTTTCTTAAGGAAGTTTTCTTAGGAAGCCCTTTCTTGAGAAGTTTCTTAAGAAAACTTTATTCTGCCATATTTTCATAAGAAGGCTCTTAAGGAAATTTGTTCTGACGCATGTTCTAAAGAAGTTTGTTGAGAAATGTTTCTTCTGTTGCTTGTTCTAAAGATGATTCTTAAGGAAAGTTTGTTTGGAAGCACTTTCTTAAGATGTTTCCTAAGTAACTTTTCTTAGGAAGCCCTTTCTTGAGAAGTTTCTTAAGAAGACTTTATTCAGCCGCACTTTCATCGGAAGGTTCTTAAGAAATTTTCTTAGGTAGCACTTTCTTAAGAACTTTCTTAAGAGAAGTTTTCTCCGATGCATTTTCTTCCGACACATTTTCAAAAGAAGTTCTTAAGGAAATTTTGTTAGGAAGAACATTCTTAAGACAACTTTGTTCTGACACATTTTCTTGTGAAGTTTCTTACGGAAATTTTCTTAGCAAGCACTTTCTTAAGAAGTTTCTTAAGAAAAGTTTCTCCCAATGAATTTTATTAAGATGTTTCTTAACAAAATTTTCCTAGAAAGCACTTCCTTAAACAAAGTTTCTTCCCCCGCATTTTCCAAAGAAGTTTCTTAGTTATTTTTTCTTGGGAAGCACTTCATTAAGAAAAGTTTAGTCTAACACATTTTCTAAAGAAGTTTTTTAATCAAATTTTCTTAGGAAGCACTTTCTTAAGAAGTTTCTTGAGAAAAGTTTTTTCCGACGTGTTATCTAAAGAAGTTTCTTCAGGAAATTTTCTTACAAAGCACGGTTGTTAAGAAAAGTTAAGAAGTGTCTTAAGAAAAGTTTCTCCCAACGCATTTTCTTAAGACGTTTCTTAAGAAAATTTTCTAGGAAGAACTTTCTTAAGGAAATTTTCTTCTGACGCATTTTCTAAAGAAGTTTCTTAAGAAATGTTTCTTCTGATGCTTTTTCTTCAGATGTTTCTTAAGAAATGTTTCTTCTCACACATTTTCTTAACATGTTTCTTAAGGAATTTTTTTATGAAGCCCTTTCTTGAGAAGTTTCTTAAGAAAACTTTACTCGGCCGCATTTTCATAAAAAGGTTCTTAAGGAAATTTTCTTAGGAAGCACTTTCTTAAGAACTTTCTTAAGATAATTACCTCCCAACACATTTTCTAAAGGAGTTTCTTATGGAAAGTTTCTAAGAAAGTACTTTCTTAAGAAGTTTTTTCATAAAAGTTTTTCCCGATGCATTTTCTTAAGGAAAGTTTCCTTGAAATCACTTCCTTAAGCATAGTTTCTTCCGACTCATTTTATAAAGAAGTTTATTATGGAAATTTTCTAAGGATGCTCTTTCTTAAGAAGTTTCGTGAAGAAATTTTCTTATGAAGAACTTTCTAAAGAACTATCTATAAAAAAGGTTTCTTCGTCGCATTTTCTAAAGAGTTTACTTAAGGTATTTATCTTAGGAAGCACTTTCTTAAGAAAAGTTTCTTTCGACACATTTTCTAAAGAAGTTTTTTGAGGAACTTATGTTAAAAGCACTTTCTCAAGAAGTTTCATAAGAAAAGTTTCTTCCGCCGCATTTTCTTAAGAAGTTTGGTCAGGAAAATTTCATAGGAGGCACTTTCTAAAGAAGTTTCTTAAGATAAGTTTTGTCTGACACATTTTCTTTAGAAATTCCTCTAAAAAAAATTCTAAGGAAGAACTTTATTAAGAAAAGTTTCTTCCAACGTATTTTCTTAAGAAGTTTATTAAGGAAGGTTTTGTAGGAAGGCCTTTCTTGAGAAGTTTCTTAAGACAAGTTTCTTCTGACGCATTTTCCAAAGAAGTTTCTTAAGGAAGTTTTCTTAGGAAGAAATTTTTAAAGAAGTTTCTTAAGGAAATTCTGTTCAGAAGAACCTTCTGTAAACGTTTATTAGTAAATGTTCTTAGGAAGCACTTTCTTAAGAAGGTTCATAAGAAAAGTTTATTCTGCCACATTTTCTTCAGAACGTTCTTAAGGTAATTTTCTTAAGAAGCATTTTCTTAAGAGAAGTTTTCCCCGATGTTTTTTCTTAGGATGATTATTAAGGAAACTTTCTTAGGAATCATTTTCTAAAAACATTTTTAAGATAAGTATCTTCCGACACATTTTCTACAAAAGTTTCTTAAGGAATTTTTAGGAAGAAATTCCTTAGGAAGTTTCTTTAGAAAAGTTTCTTCTCACGCATTTTTTAAGAAGTTTCTTAGGAAATTTTCCTTGGAAGCACTTCCATAAGAAATTTCATTAGAAAACCTTCTTCTGAAGCATTTAACTTACGAAGTTTCTTAAGTAAATTTTCTTAGGAAACCCTTTCTTAAGAAATTTCTTAATAAAAGCTTCTTCCAATGCATTTCCGAAAGAAGTTTCCTAAGGAAAATATTTTAGGAAGCACTTTTTAAGAAGTTTCTTGAGAAAAGTTTCTTCCAAGGCATTTTCTTTATAAGTTTCTTAAGGGAATTTTCATAGAAAGCACATTCTTATGAAGTTTCTTAAGACAAGTTTTCTTTGATTCATTTTATTAAGAAGTTCCTCTTCGAATTTTTCTTAGGAAGCACCTTCCTAAGAATTTCTTAGGAAAAGTTTCTTCCGAGTTCTTAAATATTTTCTTAAGGAAGTTTTCTTGCAAAGCAATTTCTTAAGAAATTTCTTAATAAAATTTTCTTCCATCGCATTTTCTAAAGAAGTTTCTTAGGGAATTTTCTTAGGAAGCATTTTCTTAAAAAGTTCCGTAAGAAAAGTTTCTTCCGCAGCATATTCTTAAGAAGGTTCTGATGGAATTTTTCTTACAAAGCACTTTCTTAAGAAGTTTCTTAAGAGAAGTTTTCTCTGACGCAATTTCTTAAGAAGATTATTAAGTACATTTTCCGAGGAATCATTTCTTAAGAATTTCATAAGAGAAGTATCCTCCGGCACATTTTCTAAAGAAGTTTTTTTAAATAATTTTTTAGGAAGGAATTTCTTAAGAAATGTTTCTCGTGACACATTTTCAGAAGAAGATTATTAAGGAAATTTTCTTTAGAAAAGTTAAGAAGTTTCTTGAGAATAGTTTCTCCCAATGCATGTTCTTAATACGGTTGTTAAGGAAATTGTCGGTTTACTAAGATTGGGGCCCTTAGTACCCCAAACTTATGCACATGCAGTAGCAACACCTCGGCAACCAGGCTTGCCAGAGATTGCCAAGATCAAGATTCAAGGCCAAGTTGCAGAAGCTACAGGAGAGAAGATCAAGACAAAGCATCAAGTTCAACACCAAAGACAACCTTTGCTAGCAAGGGCGAGCCGAAAAAGTGAAGGCCCGGCAAGCTCTCGCTAGCTGCCAGCGCTCCACCTCATCGAGTAGCTAGTCCCTAATTGATGAGGTGTCGATCCCATAGGCAGTTAGGTGAGATTTTCTGGGCACGTGTCAGCATGCTAGAAGGAGATTTACCTTTATTGACACCCGTTCGGATGTCGTATCATGCTAATAGGTGGTAGCTGGGCGAGCGGTGCAAAAACCATGCTGGGGCTCCTCGTCCACATGACACATAACACATCATTTATTGCTTTTGTCCTAAACTGGCATAGTTAGGTATGATAGCACTGTTTTCTATCTAGTCAAAATGTAATGACTATTTTGCCACTATGGTGACTCCTTGAGCTATAAAAGGAGGGTCAGGGCTATGTTTACAACAATCGAACCTTGGCACAACTTGCATACGTAGCTACTCCTTTCTGCACCTTTCCAAGAGAAGCGCTCCTTTATATTGTGCTCACACACACCCAATACATAAAACAACAGTAGGGTTTTACACCTCACGGTCCAAACCTCGATAAAAGCCTCTGCGTTCTCTGTTGATTCTACTATTTGTTCTTGCGCATTCACCTAGTCGAACCGCAAAGGGGATAGATGGCCCCATACATGGTCATACGCATGACATCTTTGGCGTGCTAGGTAGGGGGATTGCTTGCGCGAACCATAATCATCACATTGCACTTTGATTTCATCAGCTTCATCACCTTTTTTATCATTGATGGCTCCCAAGAAGAAGGGCATTCGGATGACAAATCCCTACACTTCCAGAGTTGCCTCACACGTATCTGTGGGCGGTGCGGCCAATGTGGGCGGTGCAAACACCGCGGTTGGCATGACCGACGTTGGCGGCGCGCTTGCCATGCCTACCATGGCCGGAGCGGGAGGCGAAGGCACTGGAGGAGGTCTACTTCCTTGACCCTCTAGCAAACACAGCCACCACAGCGCGGGGTGCGGACGGACAACTCCCACCTCCTCGGCATACCGGCGAGCATAGTCATCGGAGCAATAAAGCCCGGTCCAGCGCGAGCCAAAATCTCCCTATTGTAGAGGCCAAAATTGTAGCATCAAGACACACACCACGACCATTGCAAAGTGGGCATGATGTGACTCCAAGATGCGCTATTGATCATGAGCAGCGACGTTTGCACGGGAAGACGCTGGTCGATAAAGTCCAAGATCCCTAGGTGCAACCTCCGTCACACCAACCCAGTGTTGTGCCTAAGTCGCGGCGGCAAGATAGCAATGGCGCTCCTACTAGCTCTACCAAAAGTCGAGCGATGTGGCATTCTTCGCACCCGGTCATGCTAATGACGGTCGTGGAAGCAATGGTGCAAGCCAATATGCTGCTAAACTTTCCTTCGAAGAAAACAAGATGGATGAGCGGAGAGCCACCATCCAGAGCTTGATTGGATTTGCCTAGTTGAGAAGGTCGTAGCGAGCGGAGCCTTCACGGCATCCACAAACAACACCAGTAGCTGAAACTAGTGACCATGTTGAAGGTGCTTCACCAATAGTACAGTCTTCTCCATGGCAACATCCTCAAGAACAGCAATGTCAGCAACCGCGGGAAACACAGCGAACTACTGCGCCCGATGAGATGTCAATGGCATCTTCAGATCCATAGATGCGGCAAGATCAGCGGCAGGTGCTGCAAGACAGGCAGGTTGATGATGCCCGCACTACCATTGAACAACACCGGGAAGCGTGTTGTCAATCCGACATGCGCAATGGCCAGATGTCGATGATCCATCGCCCGATGTTGGTGGGTATCTATCTTTATGTGTCATGAATATTCAGATCCATTAGATTTAAAAAAAGTTTAATATTGACATAAAAACAATAATAGTTCAAGCATACTAAAAAGCAATCATGTCAAAATATCATGGCTAAAGAAAGTTATCCCTACAAAATCATATAGTCTCGTTATGCTCCATCTTCTTAACACAAAGTATTTATCATGCACAACTGCAATGACAATCCAATCAATTGTTTCAAAAAATTTAACACGCTACATCTTTTTCAACTCTCACGCAATACATGAGCGTGAGTTCCTGTCCTCGTGAGATCCCATCTGGAGACCTTTTCTGGTACTCCACCGGAGGGGCATTCGATCACGGAGGGCTTCTACACCAACCTTCCTGCCCTTCCGATGATGTGTGAGTAGTTTACCATAGACCTATGGGTCTATACCTAGTAGGTAGATGGCTCCTTCTCTCTCTCTCTTCCTTTGCGGTGTGTTTGTTGAGATCCGATGAATTGTGGATTTATGATCAGGTTATCTATGAATATTATAGAATATTATTTGAGTCTTCTCTAAACTATTTTATGCATGATTTATATAGCTTTGTATTTCTCTCCGATCTATTAATTTGGTTTGGCCAACTAGATTGATTTTTCTTGCAATGGGAGAGGTGCTTTGTAATGGGTTCAATCTTGCGGTGCTCAATCTAGTGACGGAAGGGGACATGAGACGTATTTGTATTGTTGCCATTAAGGATAAAAATATGGGGTTTGTTCATATTTTTTGGATCTATGCCTCTACATCATGTCATCTTGCTTAAGGTGTGATGTCGTTCTGGTTACCTTAATACACCAGATGCATGCTGGATAGCGGTCGATGTGTTGAGTAATAGTAGTAGATGCAGGAAGGAGTCGGTCTACTTGTCTCGTACCTGATGCCTACATACATGATCATTGCCTTGGATATTGTCAGAACTAAGTGCTTTACTATCAATTGGTCAACAGTAATTTGTTTACCCAGCGTATGCTCTCTTTCAAGAGAGAAGCCTCTAATGAAAACTATGGCCCACGTGTCTATATTTTATCATATTATTTTCAGATCTACAAAATCAAAAACCCAAAAATACATCACTGCAATTTATTTACCTTTACTTTATTTTGCACGTTTACTTACCTTTTACATCTATCACTATCAGATCTCATCCATGCAAGTAACCGTGAAGGGATTGACAACCCCTTTATCGCGTTGGGTGCAAGTATTTGTTTGTTTGTGCAGGTGCAATTATTGGAGACTTGCGTGTTCCTCCTACTGGATTGATACCTTCATTCTTAACCGAGGGAAATACTTACCTCTAGTTTGCTACATCACCCTTTCCTCTTCAAGGGAAAAACCAATCCAAGCTAGAGAAGTAGCACAACCTTAGTTCGGTAACTCCAAATTCTTCGAAGAGAAGAAATCTTCATAGGTGAGTCACCTTATGAATCAGCCAAGATCAGACGTCTATGATTCTGGGCCAAGACACATTTTGTTTAACAAGAACAAGATCTTCTCGCATCGCCATATTCCTCAGATAGATATGGAGTCAATTCCATGCTTCAGCCTATGCTGGCTATTCTACACGATGCAAGGTTACTCAGCTTATGTTCGGATGTCTGCAATTGGAATGAAGAACTCATTCTTCAATTCTATGCCACATGCACTTCTCAGGCAATGCTTATAACATTTCGACATGGGCTCTTGACTGGATGAGTGAAGACACTCACTACAAGGCGCATGTTGATGAATTACTACATGTTCTTCCAATATACCCACCCCCACCCCTTGAAGAAGCAAAGAAGATCGATGAAGAACCTAAACTACCCAATCATTTGTGGCAAGTGTGATGAAGTCATTGGTCGAAGGAGAATCTCCAAGGACCACCTTCTTGGTGGAGGAATTGCTATATGTGCCTCACATAGTCTACCACATTCTCACCAAGACCCTAAGTCCCATCAAAGGCCACAATTCTGACACTGAAGAAGTTGTTGGCATCATGAAGAATCTGCTCTTTAACATCATTTATGGGATTCCCATGAATATCCATAGTTTCTTCATGAGGACTTTGGTCATAGTGCATCACCACCCTTCGAGTTGAAGCCTCACGCATCAAGGATTATGAGATTCATCAGATCAAGGTCTTCAATCAATTAAAGTGTTGATTGTCAGAATCATCTCAGTTTTATGCCAGAGGAAGAAATTCTTCAAAGTAAAATTTTCATAGTTCCTGGCAAAGGCAAGGCTATCATCGATGAAGGCTCTCGTCCTCTTGATGGACAATTTCGCCAGCCTGCCTCACAACCAACTGTTGATGAAACTACAAGCCAAGACACAATAGCAAAGGCATAAAAATCAATTCCTCATCCAGAAGCACCATGGGTCATGACTGACCGTGAACTCCTCATTATTCTGCATCAGAAGATTGAAAGGAATCATGAATGGACAAAGTGTCAACTTGCTGGTATTCATGCAAATATGAATGTGTAGGACCTTGAGAAGAGGTGTCTAGAGGGTGGGGTGATTAGACACTGAGAGCCAAAGTTGCAGTTTTTAAGTTTCTTTAAAGTTTGAGTGGAGTTTAGGCACAAATTTAACATTCACAACACATAGCAAGCAAGCATGCAAAGAGTATATGAGCAGCGGAAAGTAAAGCATGCAACTTGCAAGAATGTAAAGGGAAGGGATTGGAGGATTCAGACGCAATTGGAGACACGGATGTTTTTGGCGTGGTTCCGATAGGTGGTGCTATCGTACATCCACGTTGATGGAGACGTCAACCCACGAAGGGTAACGGTTGCGCGAGTACATGGAGGGCTCCACCCAAGAAGGGTCCATGAAGAAGCAACCTTGTCTATCCCACCATGGCCGTCGCCCACAAAGGACTTGCCTCACTAGAGGTAGATCTTCACGAAGTAGGCGATCTGCTTGCCCTTACAAACTCCTTGGTTCAACTCCACAATCTTGTCGGAGGCTCCCAAGTGACACCTAGCCAATCTAGGAGACACCACTCTCCAAGAAGTAACAAATGGTGCGTTGATGATGAACTCCTTGCTCTTGTGCTTCAAATGATAGTCTCCCCAACACTCAACTCTCTCTCATAGGATTTGGATCTGGTGGAAAGAGGGTTTGAGTGGAAAGCAGCTTGGGGAAGGCTAGAGATCAAGATTCATATGGTAGGAATGGAATATCTTGGCCTCAACACATGAGTAGGTAGTTCTCTCTCAGAAATAGGATGCTGGAAGTGTAGGTTTAGTCTGATGGCTCTCTCCACGAATAAAGAGGAGGTGGAGGGGTATATATAGCCTCCACACAAAATCTAACCGTTACACACAATCTACCAAACTCGGTGGGACTGAATCGTTAAACTCGGTCAGACCGATTTAGAAAATAATGTGACCATTAGGGTTTTCGGTGGGACCGGAATGCAACTCGGTGGGGCCGATATGGTTAGGGTTAGGGCATAACGTAATCTCGGTGAGACCGATTACACAAACTTGGTGAGACCGATTTTGGTAATAAGCTAACCAGAGAGTTGGTCAGGCAAACTCGGTTGGACCGATTATCAAACTTTGCATTGTAATCTCGGTAGTACCGATTGCTCAAACTCGGTGAGACCGATGTTGATAATGGGCATAGACAAAGAGATTACAATCCTATCTCGGTGAGACCGAGATCCCTATTGGTAAGACCTATTTGCTTAGGGTTTGTGGCAGTGGCTAAGACATCAAAACTCGGTGGCGCCGGATAGAAAGAATCAGTGGGGCCTAGTTTGACTTTAGGTTTAGGACATATGTGGATATGAGAATGTGGTTGAGGGTTTTTGGAGCATATCACTAAGCACATGAAGCAAGAGGCTCGTTAAGCAACACCTCATCCCTCCTTGATAGTATTGGCTTTTCCTATAGACTCAATGTGATCTTGGATCACTAAAATGTAAAATGAAGAGTCTTGAGCTTGAAGCTTGAGCCAATCATTTGTCCTTAGCATCTTGAAGGAGTTCCCACATCCTTTAGTCCATGCCACTCCAATGTTGAACTTATTTGAAACATACTAGATAAAAGTGTTAGTCCAACAAGAGATATGTTGACATTAATTACCAAAACCACCTAGGGAGCACTTGTGCTTTCAATCTCCCCCTTTTTGGTAATTGATGACAACATACATCAAAGCTTTAGATAAGGATATAAGGAATAGCAAGTAAAGCTTTGGAAAGACATGTAACAAGCATAGGCTCCCCTTACATGTATGCAATCATGTGAATATGAAATATAGAAGCATGTGATAGCATAACCATGATAGAGCAGGCAATGTGTTACATGTATCTTGGCCATATGCATCAGAGCAAAAAATATATTAAAGAGAATACCTTCATGCCCATGAGTCCTTCTTGCAAACAGTATGTACATCAGCAAGAATTCCTCATACACATGATTGTGATGCATATACTTACCTTGTAGTCTTGAGTTGACTTAGGATGAAATAAAACTGTGAAAACAAGGTTAGATAACATAGATACATCTACTAGCTAGAGCAAACAGAAGAAGCCACAAGAATACCAAGACTGGGATGACATGTAGAGAGTGAGTACTAAGTACCACATTGGATTAGACATGTCCCCAAGAGTAAAGATATGCAATGAATTTAAATGATTTTTTCCCTTAGATGTCTTGCTCCCCCTGAATCTAGCATGGGATACTGGGAGAAGATAGGGAACGGAAAATCAGAGCTGAAGGATATAAATGAACAGAGCTAATGCAAACTAATGCAAATAAGCACACATGAACATGTCTTTCCCCTCAAGAAGACATGTGGCATCTCTCCTCTTGAACACCAAGCATCTGAGATCCTTGAGAAATACTTTCTACTAGTATTCTCTCCCCCTGGAGATCTCTCTCTCTCCCCTTGAAGGATCTCTCTCTCCCTCTGAGATGTGATCTCTCTCTCTCTCTAAATGATAAGCTTTGATGTGATCTCTCTCTCCCCCTTTGACATCAATTTCCAAGAAGGGCTTATGAAGATGTAATCTCTCTCTCTCTCTCTCTGGAATTTGACGTGAATGGGTTTGATCCTTGAGTCACAACATAAAGCAATGATAAAAAATGTGATGCTTGTAGAGGACAAGATTCATTGAGTGGAGCTGGATCAGAAGAAACACAGAATAAGTGGCAAAGAGTTTTTCCTATTATGAAATCGGTGGCACTGAGTGGTATGCTTCGGTGGTACCGAAAATATTCGGTTGGACCGAAAATAACAAATCAGTGTAACCGAGTTCATCGCAAAGAAAACACTTGTCACCTCAGCTCACTAGACTAATAAGATCTCACAAAGATTTGCAAGGAATTTACCGAATGATATGCCAGGAATTTGATGCAGAAAATGTAGAGCAAACAGAAAGAAATCTAGATGAAGTTTTTTTTGAAAGGGGAAACACATATGCATGAGACAAATGCAAAAACTGAGAAAAGGACACATGAGAACTTCATCTAGAGATGGTCGGCGTCAAAGTCACCTATGTTAGAGTATATTGACTTAGGAGTCAAGTGAGATCACTTGATCATAGGTCATACTCATAGTTTAAGCTCAAAATGGGGTTGCCATTTTTCGTTTAAGCATCTTGATGTATTCACATCTTGTCGAGTTCCTTTAGCTCATGTCTTGGAGTAAAGCTTCTCTAAGATTGAATAACATACCTTGGTTGGTGTTGTTGTCCATGTAGTTGAACTTGTGTGGGTTGCTCAAGGTTGATGTAGCTCATCAAGAATTTGGAGCACCACTTGGAATTTGAGTCCATCTACCTACATGGGTTAGTTCTTGCAAGGAAGAGCACTTGTATATCCAAAAATGACAATCATGAAAGAATTTGTCAAAGGATATGTTTGAATGGTTTCGTGCTTCCTTGTCTTCAACCACCTTTGTGTAGAGACTTGGTGATGTAGAGATTGCTCAAGATATGAGTAGGTTTCAACCTCATGGAATTTGATTCAACCAAGTACCTACATGGGTTAGATAACATGCAAGATACAAATATATCCAAGACATAAGATTTTCATCATAAGAGAAATATCAAGGATTAGTCAT
The DNA here is from genome assembly GCF_018294505.1 of Triticum aestivum. NCBI lineage: Eukaryota > Viridiplantae > Streptophyta > Magnoliopsida > Poales > Poaceae > Triticum > Triticum aestivum. Next base: position 410,378,664 of record NC_057807.1, read on the forward strand.
AAGCTCATGTCTTGCATGTATCCAATGGAGTTTCTACTCCAAGTTTGAAGCATCAATAATGTTCAATTCTCCTCTTAACCTGCAAAACACTTTCTCATCAAGAGCTTTAGTGAGTTTATCCGCTAATTGCTTTTCGGTGCGAACATGCTTAAGATCAATGTCACCCTTAGCAACATGATCTCGAATGAAATGATGATGAACTTCAATATGCTTAGTTCGAGAATGTTGCACAAGATTATGACCAATTTTGATAGCACTTTCATCATCACAAAGCAATGGAACATGTCTCACATATATCCCATAATCTTTAAGAGTTTGGGTCATCCAAAGTAATTGAGCACAACATGAACCAGCGGCAATATATTCAGCTTCGGCGGTGGATAAGGATACCGAGTTTTGTTTCTTGGAGGACCAAGACACAAGACATCTACCAAGAAATTGACAAGTACCCGAAGTGGACTTTCTATCAACCTTGTCTTTGACATAGTCTGAGTCAGAGTAGCCAACAAGATCAAAAGAGGCCCTCTTAGGATACCAAATGCCAAAATTTGGTGTATGGATTAAGTATCTCACTATCCTTTTCATAGCCTTAAGATGACATTCTTTAGGAGCAGCTTGATATCGTGCACACATGCACACACTTAGCATAATATCGGGTCGTGAAGCACATAGATATAACAATGCACCAATCATAGAGCGATAAACCTTTTGATCAACCGGTTCACCATCTTTGGTCAAATCAAGATGTCCACTAGTAGGCATAGGTGTAGACATACCTTTGCATTCTTGCATATTGAACTTCTTGAATAAGTCCTTAGTGTACTTCGCTTGAGAGACAAAAGTACCTTCCTTAGTTTGCTTGATTTGCAACCCAAGAAAGAATTTGAGTTCACTCATCATTGACATCTCAAACTTCTCCGACATTAGCTTTCCAAACTTCTCACTAAAATGAGGGTTAGTTGAACCAAATATAATATCATCATCATAGGTTTGGCACACAAATAGTTCACCATTAACCCTTTTAGTAAAAAGAGTAGAATCAATTTTCCCAATTTCAAAGCCTTTTTCAATAAGGAACTTCGTTAAGCATTTGTACCAAGCTCTAGGAGCTTGTTTAAGACCATAAAGAGCTTTGTGAAGTTTCTAAACATGATTGGGTTTCTTAGGATTGACAAAGCCGGGAGGTTGTTTAACATAAACTTCCTCCTCTATTTCACCATTTAGAAAAGCACTTTTAATGTCCATTTGGTACAAGGTGATATCATGGTGATTAGCATAGGCAAGTAAGATGCGAATAGACTCAAGTCTAGCAACAGGAGCATAAGTCTCACCATAGTCCATACCTTCGACTTGTGTGTAGCCTTGGGCGACGAGACGTGCTTTGTTGCGAACTACTTGTCCATCTTCATCTTGCTTGTTGCGAAACACCCATTTGGTACCGATGATGTTGTGGTTGTTGTCGGGCTTCTCAACCAATGTCCAAACTTGGTTCCTCTCAAAGTTGTGTAGCTCTTCATGCATAGCATTTATCCAATCCGGATCTTCCAATGCTTCTTCAACCTTCATAGGTTCAATGCTAGAGATGAAAGAATAGTTTTCACAAAAGTTAGCTAAACGAGTTTTAGAGCGAGTGATTCTCCCGGTTTGAATATCATTGTAGATTTGCTCGACAGGATGGTCTTTAGCAATTCTTGCTCGAACTCATGAAAGCTTTTGCTTGGATCTTCGTTGAACATCTTCTTCATCTTGTTCTTCTTCTTGGCCTTCTTCATTGTTGGCGTTGTCGTTCTCTTGTCGTGGTGGAGAAGGAGGTTGTTGACGTTCATCTTGATGCACTTCCTCGTTTCCTTCATCTTGGTGTGTCCCACTTGTGGATGCTTCCGTATCAACTCTTGGTTCACCTTGTCGTGAAGTAGAAGCTTCCACTTGGACAGACGAGGTACTCTCCTTCACCTCTGTTGGACGGACCTTCCCAATAGACAAGTCTTGGATTGCTTCCGAAGGATCTTTGTCTCCTACATCAATTGGCAATTGCTCTACTTGCGAGCCGTTAGATTCATCAAACTTCACATCTACCGTCTCTTCAACCTTTCGGGTGAAAATGTTGTAGACACGGTAAGTGTGATAGTTTGAGCCATAACCTAGTAGGAAACCTTCATGAGACTTAGGAGCAAATTTAGAACGATGATGCTTATCAAGAATGTAGCACTTTGAGCCGAATACTCGAAAGTATCCAACTTGGGGTTTGTTAGCGGTGAAGATCTTGTATGCCGTCTTGCCGAGTATCTTGTGAAGATACAAGCGATTTGTTGCATGACAAGTTGTCTCAACCGCTTCTGCCCAAAAGTGCTTCGGCGTCTTGTACTCATCAAGCATCATTTCGCCATTTTGATGAGCGTCCGGTTCTTCCTCTCAACAACTCCATTTTGTTGAGGTGTGTACATAGCCGAGAACCCATGTGAAATCCCTTCTTCGTCAAGAAAGGTGTCCACATTTGTGTTCTTGAACTTCGTTCCGTTGTCGCTGCGAACCTTCTTGATCTTCACTTCAAACTGATTTTGAGCCTTCCTAGCGAAGTTTTTGAAGATCTTCTAAACCTGCGATTTATCATCGAGAAAGAACACCCAGGTAAATCTGGAAAAATCATCAACTATAACTAGACCAAAAGAATTTCCACCGAGACTCTTGTAAGAGTTGGGACCAAAGAGATCCATGTGAAGTAGCTCGAGTGGCCTCTTCGTGGTCATGATGTTCTTCACGGGATGCCTTCCTCCAACCTGTTTACCTGCCTGACAAGTACTGCAAAGTCTATCCTTATCAAATATGACATCATTAACTCCAAGGATATGATTTCCTTTAATAAGCTTGTCAAGGTTTCGCATAACAACATGACCTAGTCATCTATGCCATAACCAACCTTTTGAGGATTTAGCAATGAAGCAAGTTTTAGGTTGAGCCTTTTTAGTGAAATCAACAATGTATAGATCACCTCTACGTATACCAGTAAAGACCATTTCATGATTATCTCGAAGAAACACTTGGCAATCTACTTCAGTAAATAGAACATTGAAACCGAAATCAGCAAGTCTAGATACTGAAAGTAAGTTGTATCCGAGAGATTCAACGAGCATAACATTTTGTATGGAGCTATCATGTGATATGGCCACCTTACCGAGGCCAACCACCTTACCCTTTGAGTTGTCACCGAAGTGACATACTTTCGAGGACTATAATTATCAGCAAGCTCATGAAACATGTCTTTATCTCCGGTCATGTGATCGGTACATCCACTGTCAAGGACCCATTCCTTTCCTCCTGACATATATCCCCGAAGATTTGCCATAAGACCAAAATGTCTCATTGCATCATCAAGATCGAAGTCACTATCATCATCCTCATCATAGTATCCATGTTCAACATCGTCATGTGGTGGATCAAATCCTAGAGAGGGTGATTCGTTAGAGTGATTTTGACAATGATCTTGTCTATGAATTTTTATAGCTTCAGAAATAATATCACTAATAATACCAACATTTCCTTTGGCAAACATAAGGTTTGTAAGCTCAAATAGACGATCACCAAACATAGGATCACTAGTATTCATCTTACTCAAGGCAATAGACTTATGGAGAATTTCATCAAGATTTTTCAAAGAATAATCAGGAAATCGTTCCTCAAGAAATTTCCATATAGTGTAGGCACACTCAAGAGAGGCAGTTTCATAATCAAGTTTCTAGGCAAGCCTCTAGTGATAAGATTAACAGTTCTAACATTCCTAATCATGTCAATAGACTCATCAAGTGTAGGATGCATAGGATCAACACAAGGTGCACAAGGACTAGCAATGTACTTGTTCAAATGATATTGATTGAAAATTACAAGCATCTCATTTTTCCACTCATGAAAATACTCCATCAAGAATAGGCACTCTATGTCTAAGACTCCCCAAAGTAGACTCATCCATCTTCCTCCAATGGTGATTAAACCAAAGCAATGGAGACCAATGCTCTGATACCACTTGTAGGACCTTGAGAAGAGGTGTCTAGAGGGGGGGTGATTAGACACCGAGAGCCAAAGTTGCAGTTTTTAAGTTCCTTTAAAGTTTGAGTGGAGTTTAGGCACAAATTTAACATTCACAACACATAGAAAGCAAGCATGCAAAGAGTATATGAGCAGCGGAAAGTAAAGCATGCAACTTGCAAGAATGTAAAGGGAAGGGATTGGAGGATTCAAACACAATTGGAGACACGGATGTTTTTGGCGTGGTTCCGATAGGTGGTGCTATCGTACATCCACGTTGATGGAGACTTTAACCCACGAAGGGTAACGGTTGCGCGAGTCCACGGAGGGCTCCACCCAAGAAGGGTCCATGAAGAAGCAACCTTGTCTATCCCACCATGGACGTCGCCCACGAAGGACTTGCCTCACTAGCGGTAGATCTTCACGAAGTAGGCGATCTCCTTGCCCTTACAAACTCCTTGGTTCAACTCCACAATCTTGTTGGAGGCTCCCAAGTGACACCTAGCCAATCTAGGAGACACCACTCTCCAAGAAGTAACAAATGGTGCGTTGATGATGAACTCCTTGCTCTTGTGCTTCAAATGATAGTCTCCCCAACACTCAACTCTCTCTCATAGGATTTGGATCTGGTGGAAAGAGGGTTTGAGTGGAAAGCAACTTGGGGAAGGCTAGAGATCAAGATTCATATGGTAGGAATGGAATATCTTGGCCTCAACACATGAGTAGGTAGTTCTCTCTCAGAAATAGGATGCTGGAAGTGTAGGTTTAGTCTGATGGCTCTCTCCACGAATGAAGAGGAGGTGGAGGGGTATATATAGCCTCCACACAAAATCTAACCGTTACACACAATCTACCAAACTCGGTGGGACCGAATCGTTAAACTTGGTCAGACCAATTTAGCAAATAATGTGACCGTTAGGGTTTTCGGTGGGACCGGAATGCAACTCGGTAGGACCGATATGGTTAGGGTTAGGGCATAACGTAATCTCCGTGAGACCAATTACACAAACTCGGTGAGACCGATTTTGGTAATAAACTAACCAGAGAGTTGGTCAGGCAAACTCGGTTGGACCGATTATCAAACTTGGTGGGACCGATTTTGGTAATGAGTCAACCAGGAACTTTGCATTGTAATCTCGGTAGTACCGATTGCTCAAACTCAGTGAGACCGATGTTGATAATGGGCATACATAGAGAGATTACAATCCTATCTCGGTGAGACCGAGATCCCTATCGGTAAGACCGATTTGCTTAGGGTTTGTGGCAGTGGCTAAGACATCAAAACTCGGTGGCGCCGGATAGAAAGAATCAATGGGGCCGAGTTCGACTTTAGGTTTAGGACATATGTGGATGTGAGAAAGTGGTTGAGGGTTTTTGGAGCATATCACTAAGCACATGAAGCAAGAGGCTCATTACGCAACACCTCATCCCTCCTTGATAGTATTGGCTTTTCCTATAGACTCAATGTGATCTTGGATCACTAAAATGTAAAATGAAGAGTCTTGAGCTTGAAGCTTGAGCCAATCCTTTGTCCTTAGCATCTTGAAGGAGTTCCCACATCCTTTAGTCCATGCCACTTCAATATTGAACTTATCTGAAACATACTAGATAAAAGTGTTAGTCCAACAAGAGATATGTTGACATTAATTACCAAAACCACCTAGGGAGCACTTGTGCTTTCAGAATGTGATGCATAAGGTTGTCCGCAAGAACCGCTACTATGCCCACATGATATTTCACAGAACATGGGCCATATTATCACATCCGAAGACTGATGAACAAACTTGAAGCGATGGACTTCAAAGTGAACTTTGATTGGTCGATATCGCCCAAGAAGAAGTTCAAGGAAGTGCAAGTTCCTCCTCTTGTCCCAAGCTCGGTGTCTCCTTCACACTCCACTAATGAAAATGAAGCTGTTGAAGGCACGGTTGCTGGCCCCTCTACTTCAGCGACCCCAATAACAACGCTGGCGCTCCTACATATTCCTCAAGGTGGTATTCTTCAGTGGTGTTAGTTCTCACTTTTGTCTCCTTTTGGTCATTTGATGACAAAGGGGGAGAAATTTGAGTTAGTCTTCAAGCAAGTATTTAGATGGGTTGTGTTCTTCTAAGTTGCAACTCTTGGATTTTCATTCGATTCGCTCTTTTATGAGTTGTAACTTAATAATTGTTGGTGGTTTGACTCGTTTGCTACATTTCATATGCATGCTTTGATCCGTAATATTACATGCTCATGCATGTTGTATTCCGTCAGAAACCAATTTTCATCATGCATTCAAATTCTTCAATATCCTGTGATCATGCATGATTGGATTCCAAGATATAGGGGGAGATCTCCATAATTCCAACCTGCCATGTGCATTTGCAATCCAAAGAAAATTCATCATATGCACATCTTCAGGAGGATTTCCTCAATATCTTGTAACCAATTTCTTCATACTTCGTAGTTACACTACCATTATTTACTTCCGTTGAAAACTTAACCAATTTTTCATCAGTCACCAAAAATGGGGAGATTGTAAATGCATTGAGTGCCCCCTTAATGGTTTTGGAGTATTGAAGACAAATGGGTTGAGGGACTAATGTGTTTGTGAGTGTACACAGGAGTTATAGTCCCTGAAGATTTGGTGATTTTGAAGCTTGAAGACTTTTGTTTTCATAGTTCCTTTCTTCTTATTTTGAGTCATAGGAAGAATTGTACTGTTAAAGGGGGTCAAGGTGAATCATAGTTCACATTTCCAAAGTGATGCTCCAACCTATACATACACAAGCGCTTCTAGTGAACCCTTTGGAAATCTCCGGAACAATTAACAATTTTGCTAGCGATAGTGATGGAGTTCATTTGGTCGCTGGGCATTTGGTCATGCTAAGGAGTTAGGATTTCGCCAGTGCGATCTGCCTATTGTGAGAAAATTGAGTGCCCCGATGAAATGAGAGTTAAAATTTTATGACCATTGTTGCGCAGCGTGCAAGATGTCGAGTGGATACTTATCGAGGAGCTCTTGCGGTGGTGCGTTCGGCCAATAGGGAAAATGGCAGCTACAATGATCAATCAAACATGGGGTTAGAGCGGAGCTTGTCAGGAGCTCGTAGCGCTTCGTATGGAGGTCTCGGTGGATCGGGGGAGGCCATGGAGTTAACGGAGTGGTGGTGGCGATAAGAAGGCGATGCAGGACAGACGAGCTCACGAGGCTCGGGTGGCTCGAGGAAGTGGACAACGACTAGTCTCGTAGACAAAGTGGGGAGGGGAGGGGAGGACGACGGGCGTGGGGGTCATGATGGTGACCTTTGCGGGTATCTCAGCCATGGCGAAGGAGAGCGAGGGAGAGTGCGAGGGGGCGAATGGAGATGAGGGCTCGATCCAGACGGCTTCCGTGATTCTATCCGGTGCATCGATGTGGCAGGGGCTATAGGCAGAACAACAGGAGGTGGCGCACGCGTGCTGGCATGTGGCGAGCGTGTGATCGCGTCCTTTTGGCGGCAGTAGGATGACGACTGGCGGTTGGGCTAGTGGGCCGCACATTACTAGGCCAACCAGGAAATCTCTCTCTGTCTCTTTCTAGCTCCTATTTCCTTTTCTATTTTGTAGTTTTCATTTCAGTTTTGTTTTAGTTTAGGCACTAAAACATTCTATTACAATTTGAGACTTTTTGTGGGCACACATTGGAATATTCCAAAGGTCCTCTCCAAGTTTTAAATTATTTGGAGATACTTAACAATGTAAGAAGTTTCTAACAGAAATTTTCTTCGGAAGCACTTTCTTACGAAGTTTCTTAAGAAAATTTAATAAGTATCTTAAGAAAAGTTTCTCCCGGTGTATTTTCTTAAGACCTTTCTGAAGGAAATTTTCCTAGGAAGCACTTTCTTAAGGAAAGTTTCTTCCGGTGCATATTCGATGTTCTTAAGCAAATTTTGTCAGGAAACACTTACTTAAGAAGTTCAGGAAACTTTCATAGGAAGCACTTTCTTAAGAAATTTCTATACAAAAGTTCGTTCAACCGAATTTTTTGAAGAACTTTCTTAGGTACTTTTTCTTAGGAAGCACTTTCTTAAGAAAAGTTTCTTGTGACACATTTTCTAAAGAAGTTTCTTAAGGAAATTTTCTCAGGAAGCACTTTCTTAAGAAGTTTCTTAAGAAAAGTTTCTTCCGACGCATTATCTAAATAAGTTTCCTAAGGAAATTTTTATAGGGGAACAACCTTTTGAAGAAGTTTCATAAGTAAAGTTTCTTTCGACGCATTTTCTAAAGAAGTGTCTTAAAAAAAGTTTCTTCAAACGTTTTTTCTTGAGATGTTTCTTAAGAAAATTTTCTTATGAAGCCCTTTCTTGAGAAGTTTCTTAAGAAAAGTTTCTTGTGACGCACTTTCTTAAGATGTTTCATAAGGAAATTTTCTAAGGAAGCCCTTTGTTGAGAAGCTTCTTAAGAAAACTTTATTCCGCCGCATTTTCATAAGAAGGTTCTTAAGGAAATTTTCTTAGGAAGAACTTTCTTAATAACTTTCTTAAGAGAAGTTTTCTTTGACGCATTTTCTTAAAAAGATTATTAAGAAAACTTTCTTAGGAATCATTTGCGCAAAAAGTTTCTTAAGATAAGTATCTATTGACACATTTTCCAATGAAGTTCTTAAGGAAATTCTGTTAGGAAGGACTTTCTTAAGAAAACTTTCTTCTGATAATTTTCCTTATGAAGTTTGTTACAGAAATTTTCTTAGGAAGCACTTTCTTAAGAAGTTTCCTAAGAAAAGTTTCTCCCGATGAACTTTCTTAGGATGTTTCTGAAGGAAATTTTCCTTGAAAGCACTTCCTTAAGCAAAGTTTCTTCCGATGCATTTTCCAAAGAAGTTTCTTAGGTAATTTTCTTAGGAAGCACTTTCTTAAGAAAAGTTTCTTCTGGCACATTTTCTAAAGAAGTTTCTTAAGGAAATTTCTTAGGAAGCACTTTCTTAATAAGTTTCTTAAGAAAAGTTTCTTCCGACACGTTATCTAAAGAAGTTTTTTAAGGAAATTTTCTTAGGGAACATGTTTTGAAGAAGTTTGTTAAGAAAAGTATAGACGTTTCTTAAGGAAAATTTTGAGGAAGCACTTTCTTAAGGAAAGAGTTTGTTGAGAAATGTTTCTTATGATGCTTTTTCTTAAGATGTTTTTGAAACAAAGTTTGTTAGGAAGCACTTTCTTAAGAAGTTTCTTTAGAAAAGTTTCTTCCGACACATAATCTAAGAAAGTTTCTTAAGGAAATTTTCTTTGGGAACACTTTTTGAAGAAGTTTGTTAAGAAAAGTTTAGAAGTGTCTTAAGAAAAGTTTCTCCCTATGCATTTTCTTATGACGTTTCTTAAGGAAAATTTCGAGGAAGCACTTTCTTAAGGAAAACTTCTTCCTGTGCATGTTCTAAAGAAGTTTGTTGAGAAATGTTTCTTCCCATGCTTTTTCTTAAGATGTTTTTGAAGGAAAGTTTGTTAGGAAGCACTTTCTTTAGAAGTTTCTTAGGAAATGTTTCTTCCGACACTTAATCTAAAGAAGTTTCTTAAGGAAATTTTCTTAGGCAGAACCTTTTGAAGAAGTTTCTTAAGGAAAGTTTCTTCCGACGCATTTTCAAAAGAAGTTTCTTAAGAAACTTTTCTTTCGATGTTTTTTCTTAAGATGTTTTCTAAGGAAATTTTTCTTATGAAGCCCTTTCTTGAGAAGTTTCTTAAGAAAAGTTTCTTATAACACATTTTCTTAAGATGTTTCTCAAGGAAATATTCTTAGGAAGCCCTTTCTTGGGAATTTTCTTAAGAAAACTTTATTCAGCCGCATTTTCATAAGAAGGTTCTTAAGGAAATTTTCTTAGGAAGCACTTTCTTAAGAACTTTCTTATGAGAAGTTTTCTCTAACGCATTTTCTTAAGAAGATTATGAAGGAAATTTTCTTAAGAATCATTTGCATAATAAGGTTCTTATGATAAGTATCTTTCGACACATTTTCAAAAGAAGTTCTTAAGGAATATTTTTAGGAAGGACTTTCTTAAGAAAACTTTGTTCTGGCGCATTTTTTTATGAAGTTTCTTAAGAAAAGTTTCTCCCAATGAAGTTTCTTAAGATGTTTCTTAATATTCCTATAAAGCACTTAATCAAACAAAATTTCTTCCGGCGCATTTTCCAAAGAAGTTTCTTAGTTATTTTTTATTGGGAAGCACTTTCCTAAGAAAATTTTCTTCTCGCGCATTTTCTGAAGAAGTTTCTTAAGGAAATTTTCTTAGGAAGCACTTTCTTAAAAAGTTTCTTAAGAAAAGTTTCTTCCGACGCATTATCTAAAGAAGTTTCTTAAGGAAATTTTCATACGGGGACAACCTTTTCAAGAAGTTTTCTTAAGGAAATTTCCCCTATGAAAATTTCCTTAAGAAAATTTTATTCCGCCGCATTTTCATAAGAAGGTTCTTACGGAAATTTTCTTAGGAAGAACTTTCTTAATAACTTTCTTAAGAGAAGTTTTCTCCGACGCATTTTCTTAAGAAGATTATTAAGGAAATTTTCTTAGGAATCATTTGCGTAAAAAGTTTCTTAAGATAAGTATCTTTTGACACATTTTCCAAAGAAGTTCTTAAGGAAATTCTATTAGGAAGGATTTTCTTAAGAAAACTTTCTTCTGACACATTTCCTTGTGAAGTTTCTTACAGAAATTTTCTTAGGAAGCACTTTCTTAAGAAGTTTCCTAAGAAAAGTTTCTCCCGATGAATTTTCTTAAGATATTTTTGAAAGAAATTTTCTTAGAAAGCACTTCCTTAAGCAAAGTTTCTTCCGATGCATTTTCCAAAGAAGTTTCTTAGGTACTCTTTCTTAGGAAGCACTTTCTGAAGAAAAGTTTCTTCTGACGCATTTTCTGAAGAAGTTTTTAAGGAAATTTCTTAGGAAGCACTTTTTTAATAAGTTTCTTAAGAAAAGTTTCTTCCGACGCGTTATCTAAAGAGGTTTCTTAAGGAAATTTTCTTAGGGAACACTTTTTGAAGAAGTTTGTAAAGAAAAGTTTAGAAGTGTCTTAAGAAAAGTTTCTCCCTATGCATTTTCTTATGACGTTTCTTAAGGAAAATTTCGGGGAAGCACTTTCTTAAGGAAAATTTCATCCCGCGCATGTTGTAAAGAAGTTTGTTGAGAAATTTTTCTTTCGATGCTTTTACTTAAGATGTTTTTGAAGGAAAGTTTGTTAGGAAGCACTTTCTCAAGAAGTTTCCTAAGAAATGTTTCTTCCGACACATAATCTAATGAAGTTTCTTGAGGAAATTTTCTTAGGCAGAACCTTTTCAAAAAGGTTCTTAAGGAAAGTTTCTTCCGACGAATTTTAAAAAGAAGTTTCTTAAGAAACTTTTCTTTCGATGTTTTTTCTTAAGATGTTTCCTAAGGAAATTTTCTTATGAAGCCCTTTCTTGAGAAGTTTCTTAAGAAAAGTTTCTTATAACGCATTTTCTTAAGATGTTTCTTAAGGAAAGTTTCTTTCGACGCATTTTCTAAAGAAGTTTTTTAAGAAAAATTCTTCCAACGATTTTTCTTAAGATGTTTCTTAAGGAAATTTTCTTATGAAGCCCTTTCTTGAGAAGTTTCTTAAGGAAATTTTCTTGTGACGCATTTTCTTAGAAAGTTTCTTAAGAAAAGTTTCTTCCGACGCATTATCTAAAGAAGTTTCTTAAGGAAATTTTCATACGGGGACAACCTTTTCAAGAAGTTTTCTTAAGGAAATTTCCCCTATGAAAATTTCCTTAAGAAAATTTTATTCCGCCGCATTTTCATAAGAAGGTTCTTACGGAAATTTTCTTAGGAAGAACTTTCTTAATAACTTTCTTAAGAGATGTTTTCTCCGACGCATTTTCTTAAGAAGATTATTAAGGAAATTTTCTTAGGAATCATTTACGCAAAAAGTTTCTTAAGATTAGTATCTTTTGACACATTTTCCAAAGAAGTTCTTAAGAAAATTCTGTTAGGAAGGACTTTCTTAAGAAAACTTTCTTCTGATAATTTTCCTTATGAAGTTTCTTACATAAATTTTCTTAGGAAACACTTTCCTAAGAAGTTTCCTAAGAAAAGTTTCTCCCGATGAATTTTCTTAGGATGTTTGTGAAGGAGAAAGCACTTCCTTAAGCAAAGTTTCTTCCGATGCATTTTCCAAAGAAGTTTCTTAGGTACTTTTTCTTAGGAAGCACTTTCTTAAGAAAAGTTTCTTCTCGCGCATTTTCTAAAGAAGTTTCTTAAGGAAATTTTCTTAGGAAGCACCTTCTTAATAAGTTTCTTAAGAAAAGTTTCTTCCGACGCATTATCTAAAGAAGTTTCTTAAGGAAATTTTCTTAGGAAACACTTTTTGAAGAAGATTTTTAAGAAAAGTTTAGAAGTGTCTTAAGAAAAGTTTCTCCCTATGCATTTTCTTATGACGTTTCTTAAGAAAAATTTCGAGGAAGCACTTTCTTAAGGAAAACTTCTTCCTGTGCATGTTCTAAAGAAGTTTGTTGAGAAATGTTTCTTCCCATGCTTTTTCTTAAGATGTTTTTGAAGGAAAGTTTGTTAGGAAGCACTTTCTTTAGAAGTTTCTTAGGAAATGTTTCTTCCGACACTTAATCTAAAGAAGTTTCTTAAGGAAATTTTCTTAGGCAGAACCTTTTGAAGAAGTTTCTTAAGGAAAGTTTCTTCCGACGCATTTTCAAAAGAAGTTTCTTAAGAAACTTTTCTTTCGATGTTTTTTCTTAAGATGTTTTCTAAGGAAATTTTTCTTATGAAGCCCTTTCTTGAGAAGTTTCTTAAGAAAAGTTTCTTATAACACATTTTCTTAAGATGTTTCTCAAGGAAATATTCTTAGGAAGCCCTTTCTTGGGAATTTTCTTAAGAAAACTTTATTCAGCCGCATTTTCATAAGAAGGTTCTTAAGGAAATTTTCTTAGGAAGCACTTTCTTAAGAACTTTCTTATGAGAAGTTTTCTCTAACGCATTTTCTTAAGAAGATTATGAAGGAAATTTTCTTAAGAATCATTTGCATAATAAGGTTCTTATGATAAGTATCTTTCGACACATTTTCAAAAGAAGTTCTTAAGGAATATTTTTAGGAAGGACTTTCTTAAGAAAACTTTGTTCTGGCGCATTTTTTTATGAAGTTTCTTAAGAAAAGTTTCTCCCAATGAAGTTTCTTAAGATGTTTCTTAATATTCCTATAAAGCACTTAATCAAACAAAATTTCTTCCGGCGCATTTTCCAAAGAAGTTTCTTAGTTATTTTTTATTGGGAAGCACTTTCCTAAGAAAATTTTCTTCTCGCGCATTTTCTGAAGAAGTTTCTTAAGGAAATTTTCTTAGGAAGCACTTTCTTAAAAAGTTTCTTAAGAAAAGTTTCTTCCGACGCATTATCTAAAGAAGTTTCTTAAGGAAATTTTCATACGGGGACAACCTTTTCAAGAAGTTTTCTTAAGGAAATTTCCCCTATGAAAATTTCCTTAAGAAAATTTTATTCCGCCGCATTTTCATAAGAAGGTTCTTACGGAAATTTTCTTAGGAAGAACTTTCTTAATAACTTTCTTAAGAGAAGTTTTCTCCGACGCATTTTCTTAAGAAGATTATTAAGGAAATTTTCTTAGGAATCATTTGCGTAAAAAGTTTCTTAAGATAAGTATCTTTTGACACATTTTCCAAAGAAGTTCTTAAGGAAATTCTATTAGGAAGGATTTTCTTAAGAAAACTTTCTTCTGACACATTTCCTTGTGAAGTTTCTTACAGAAATTTTCTTAGGAAGCACTTTCTTAAGAAGTTTCCTAAGAAAAGTTTCTCCCGATGAATTTTCTTAAGATATTTTTGAAAGAAATTTTCTTAGAAAGCACTTCCTTAAGCAAAGTTTCTTCCGATGCATTTTCCAAAGAAGTTTCTTAGGTACTCTTTCTTAGGAAGCACTTTCTGAAGAAAAGTTTCTTCTGACGCATTTTCTGAAGAAGTTTTTAAGGAAATTTCTTAGGAAGCACTTTTTTAATAAGTTTCTTAAGAAAAGTTTCTTCCGACGCGTTATCTAAAGAGGTTTCTTAAGGAAATTTTCTTAGGGAACACTTTTTGAAGAAGTTTGTAAAGAAAAGTTTAGAAGTGTCTTAAGAAAAGTTTCTCCCTATGCATTTTCTTATGACGTTTCTTAAGGAAAATTTCGGGGAAGCACTTTCTTAAGGAAAATTTCATCCCGCGCATGTTGTAAAGAAGTTTGTTGAGAAATTTTTCTTTCGATGCTTTTACTTAAGATGTTTTTGAAGGAAAGTTTGTTAGGAAGCACTTTCTCAAGAAGTTTCCTAAGAAATGTTTCTTCCGACACATAATCTAATGAAGTTTCTTGAGGAAATTTTCTTAGGCAGAACCTTTTCAAAAAGGTTCTTAAGGAAAGTTTCTTCCGACGAATTTTAAAAAGAAGTTTCTTAAGAAACTTTTCTTTCGATGTTTTTTCTTAAGATGTTTCCTAAGGAAATTTTCTTATGAAGCCCTTTCTTGAGAAGTTTCTTAAGAAAAGTTTCTTATAACGCATTTTCTTAAGATGTTTCTTAAGGAAAGTTTCTTTCGACGCATTTTCTAAAGAAGTTTTTTAAGAAAAATTCTTCCAACGATTTTTCTTAAGATGTTTCTTAAGGAAATTTTCTTATGAAGCCCTTTCTTGAGAAGTTTCTTAAGGAAATTTTCTTGTGACGCATTTTCTTAGAAAGTTTCTTAAGAAAAGTTTCTTCCGACGCATTATCTAAAGAAGTTTCTTAAGGAAATTTTCATACGGGGACAACCTTTTCAAGAAGTTTTCTTAAGGAAATTTCCCCTATGAAAATTTCCTTAAGAAAATTTTATTCCGCCGCATTTTCATAAGAAGGTTCTTACGGAAATTTTCTTAGGAAGAACTTTCTTAATAACTTTCTTAAGAGATGTTTTCTCCGACGCATTTTCTTAAGAAGATTATTAAGGAAATTTTCTTAGGAATCATTTACGCAAAAAGTTTCTTAAGATTAGTATCTTTTGACACATTTTCCAAAGAAGTTCTTAAGAAAATTCTGTTAGGAAGGACTTTCTTAAGAAAACTTTCTTCTGATAATTTTCCTTATGAAGTTTCTTACATAAATTTTCTTAGGAAACACTTTCCTAAGAAGTTTCCTAAGAAAAGTTTCTCCCGATGAATTTTCTTAGGATGTTTGTGAAGGAGAAAGCACTTCCTTAAGCAAAGTTTCTTCCGATGCATTTTCCAAAGAAGTTTCTTAGGTACTTTTTCTTAGGAAGCACTTTCTTAAGAAAAGTTTCTTCTCGCGCATTTTCTAAAGAAGTTTCTTAAGGAAATTTTCTTAGGAAGCACCTTCTTAATAAGTTTCTTAAGAAAAGTTTCTTCCGACGCATTATCTAAAGAAGTTTCTTAAGGAAATTTTCTTAGGAAACACTTTTTGAAGAAGATTTTTAAGAAAAGTTTAGAAGTGTCTTAAGAAAAGTTTCTCCCTATGCATTTTCTTATGACGTTTCTTAAGAAAAATTTCGAGGAAGCACTTTCTTAAGAAAAATTTCTTCCGGCGCATGTTCTAAAGAAGTTTCTTGAGAAATGTTTGTTTGATGCTTTTTCTTAAGATGTTTTTGAAGGAAAGTTTGTTAGGAAGCACTTTCTTAAGAAATTTTTCTTCCGACACATAATCTAAAGAAGTTTCTTAAGGAAATTTTCTTAGGCAGAACCTTTTGAAGAAGTTTCTTAAGGAAAGTTTCTTCCGACGCATTTTCAAAAGAAGTTTATTAAGAAAATTTTCTGTCGATATTTTTTCTTAAGATGTTTCCTAAGGAAATTTTGTTATGAATCCCTTTCTTGAGAAGTTTCTTAAGAAAAGTTTCTTCTAATGCATTTTCTTAAGATGTTTCTTAAGGGAATATTCTTAGGAAGACCTTTCTTGAGAAGTTTCTTAAGAAAACTTTATTCAGCCGCATATTCATAAGAAGGTTCTTAAGGAAATTTTCTTAGTAAGCACTTTCTTAAGAACTTTCTTAGGAGAAGTTTTTTCCAACGCATTTTCTTAAGAATATTATGAAGGAAATTTTCTTAAGAATCATTTGCGTAATAAGGTTCTTATGATAAGTATCTTCCGACACATTTTCCAAAGAAGTTCTTAAGGATATTTTGTTAGGAAGTACTTTCTTAAGAAACTTTGTTCTGACGCATTTTTCAAGAAGTTTCTTAAGAAAAGTGTGTCCCAATGAATTTTCTTAAGATGTTTCTTAATATTCCTATAAAGCACTTCCTTAAACATAGTTTCTTCCGGCACATTTTCCAAAGAAGTTTCTTAGTTATTTTTTCTTAGGAAGCACTTTCCTAAGAAAAGTTTCTTCTGACGCATTTTCTGAAGAAGTTTCTTAAGGAAATTTTCTTAGGAAGTACTTTCTTAAGAAGTTTCTTCAGAACAGTTTCATCCGACGCATTATCTAAACAAGTTTCTTAAGGAAATTTTCATAGGGTAACTACATTTTGAAGACATTTTTTAAGAAAAGTTTCTTCTAACTTTTTTTCTTAAGATGTTTCTTACAAAAATTTTCTTAGGAAGCCCTTTCTTGAGAAGTTTTTTAAGAAAACTTTATTCCGCCGCATTGTCATAAGAAGGTCCAAAGTTATTTTCCTATAAAGTACATTCTTAACCAAAGTTTTCTCAAGAAAGTTTCTTAAGGAAAGTTTGTTAAGAATCATTTGCATAATAAGGTTCTTAAGATAAGTATCTTCCGACACATTTTCAAACTAAGATCTTAAGGAAATTTTGTTAGAAAGGACTTTCTTAAGAAAACTTTGTTCTGACGCATTTTCTTATGAAGTTTCTTTCGGAAATTTTCTTAGTAAGCACTTTCTTAAGAAGTTTCTTAAGAAAAGTTTCTTCCAATAATTTTTTTAATATGTTTCTTAATGAAATTTTCCTAGAAAGCACTTCCTTAAACAAAGTTTCTTCCGCCGCATTTTCCAAAGAAGTTCCTTAAGGAAATTTTCTTAGGAAGCACATTCTAGAGAAGTTTCTTAAGAAAAGTTTCTTCCGATGCATTATCTAAAGAAATTTTCTTAAGAATCATTTGCATAATAAGGTTCTTAAGATAAGTATCTTCCGACACATTTTTAAAATAAGTTCTTAAGGAAATTTTTTTAGGAAGGACTTTTTTAGAAAAATTTGTTCTGAAGCATTTTTTTATGAAGTTTCTTACGGAAATTTTCTTATTAAGCACTTTCTTAAGAAGTTTCTTAAGAAAAGTTTGTCCCAATGAATTTTCTTAAGATGTTTCTTAAGAAGTTTCTTAAGAAAAGTTTCTCCCTATGCATTTTCTTATGACGTTTCTTAAGGAAAATTTCGAGGAAGCACTTTCTTAAGGAAAATTTCTTCCCGCGCATATTCTAAAGAAGTTTGTTGAGAAATGTTTCTTCCAATGCTTTTTCTTAAGATGTTTTTGAAGGAAAGTTTGTTAGGAAGTACTTTCTTAAGAAGTTTCTTAAGAAAATTTCTTCCGACACATAATCTAAAGAAGTTTCTTAAGGAAATTTTTTTAGGGAACACTTTTTGAAGAAGTTTCTTAAGAAAAGTTTAGAAGTGTCTTAAGAAAAGTTTCTCCCTATGCATTTTCTTATGATGTTTCTTAAGGAAAATTTCGAGGAAGCACTTTCTTAAGGAAAATTTCATCCCGCGCATGTTCTAAAGAAGTTTGTTGAGAAATGTTTCTTTTGATGCTTTTTCTTAAGATGTTTTTGAAGGAAAGTTTGTTAGGAAGCACTTTCTTAAGAAGTTTCCTAAGAAATGTTTCTTCCGACACATAATCTAAAGGAGTTTCTTAAGGAATTTTTCTTAGGTAGAACCTTTTGAAGAATTTTCTTAAGGAAAGTTTCTTTCGACACATTTTCAAAAGAAGTTTCTTAAGGAAAGTTTCTTTCGATGTGTTTTCTTAAGAAGTTTCCTAAGGAAATTTTCTTATGAAGCCCTTTCTTGAGAAGTTTCTTAAGAAAAGTTTCTTATAATGCATTTTCTTAAGATGTTTCTTAAGAAAATATTCTTAGGAAGCCCTTTCTTGAGAATTTTCTTAAGAAAAACTTTATTCAGTTGCATTTTCATAAGAAGGTTCTTAAGGAAATTTTCTTAGGAAGCACTTTCTTAAGAACTTTCTTAAGAGAAGTTTTCTCTAACACATTTTCTTAAGAAGATTATGAAGGAAATTTTCTTAAGAATCATTTCCGTAATAAGGTTCTTATGATAAGTATCTTCTGACGCATTTTTTAAGAAGTTTCTTAAGAAAACTTTGTTCTAACGCATTTTTTATGAAGTTTCTTAAGAAAACTTTGTCCCAATGAATTTTCTTAAAATGTTTCTTAATATTCCTATAAAGCACTTCCTCAAACAAAGTTTCTTCCAGCGCATTTTCCAAAGAAGTTTCTTAGTTATTTTTTCTTGGGAAGCACTTTCCTAAGAAAAGTTTCTTCTGATGCATTTTCTGAAGAAGTTTCTTAAGGAAATTTTCTTAGGAAGCATTTTCCTAAGAAGTTTCTTAAGAAAAGTTTCTTCCCACGCATTATGTAAAGAAGTTTCTTAAGGAAATTTTCATAGGGGAACAACCTGTTCAAGAAGTTTTCTTAAGGAAATTTCCCCTATGAAAATTTCCATAAGAAAACTTTATTCCGCTGCATTTTCATAAGAAGGTTCTTAAGGAAATTTTCTTAGGAAGAACTCTCTTAATAACTTTCTTAAGAAAAGTTTTCTCTGACGCATTTTCTTAAGAAGATTATTAAGGAAATTTTCATAGGAATCATTTGCGCAAAAAGTTTCGTAAGATAAGTATCTATTGACACACTTTCCAAAGAAGTTCTTAAGGAAATTCTGTTAGAAAGGACTTTCTTAAGAAAACTTTCTTCTCACACATTTCCTTCTGAAGTTTCTTACAGAAATTTTTCTTAGGAAACACTTTCTTAAGAAGTTTCCTAAGAAAAGTTTCTCCCGATGAATTTTCTTAAGATGTTTCTGAACGAAATTTTCCTAGAAAGCACTTCCTTAAGAAAAGTTTCTTCCGATGCATTTTCCAAAGAAGTTTTTTAGGTACTTTTTCTTAGGAAGCACTTTCTTAAGAAAAGTTTCTTCTAGCACATTTTCGAAAGAAGTTTCTTAAGGAAATTTCTTAGGAAGCACTTTCTTAAGAAGTTTCTTAAGAAAAGTTTCTTCTGACACATAATCTAAACAAGTTTCTTAAGGAAATTTTCTTAGGGAACACTTTTAGAAGAAGTTTGTTAAGAAAAGTTTAGAAGTGTCTTAAGTAAAGTTTCTCCCTATGCATTTTCTTATGACGTTTCTTAAGGAAAATTTTGAGGAAGCACTTTCTTAGGGAAATTTTTTCCCGCGCATGTTCTTGTGATGCCCGGGTAATCAAGCTACAATAACCCTCTGGTAATGATGCCACGTCACCTCGATTATCGTTGATAATCTTGCGTTAGTTCAGAACCGATCCAAATTCAAATTTGAATTAAAGTCAAAACAATTAAAGTTTTCAAAAGTCAAAACTAAATTGTTCCTAATATGTCAAATACTCCATAATAAATGTTGGTAAGAAATCATCTTTTCATAAAATACTTAAATGCACTCAATAAACTAAAACTATGATAAAACAATTATCTAAAATGCTTTTAAGATAATTAGCAAATGCAAAATACTTTATTTAAAGTGCCAAAATATTTGGGGCTGTGACCTATTTAATATCACCAAATTAGTTATCGCCTTTAAATTTTATAAAACTAAAAAAAGAAAAAAAAAACAATAGAATAAAAGAGGGAAAAGAAAGCAGAACAAAAAAAAGGAAGAAAAGGCCCCCCTGGCCAACTGGGCCAGAAGGCCCAGCTGGCTGACCCATTTGGCCCAGCCGGCCCCTCCACTCTCTCTATATCCCCACTAGGGGGGAAATCCTAACCCATCGACACCTCACTCCACCCCCCACGAAAATATCTCCCCCTCTCCCCAGTTGGATCGGGATCGAGGAGGGAGGTCGCTCGACACCGCCCCACGCCCGGAACTTGTCCTCGCCGGACCTTCCTCGCCGGCCTGCCTCCTCTCCGTCCCCGACGCCCTTTGCCATCCACCACCGCCCGGAGCGCTGCCTCGACCTCGCCGCACGGTGCTGACGCTGGAGCCGCCCCTCGCCGGACCGCTCCGCCAACGCCATCGCCGGACTGCTTCCCCGTCGTCCTCTCCGTCGCCTACTCGTCCACATCTTCCTCCTCAACAGCTCCAACGAGCCTCGCCGCCCCTCGTCCCTGCAACATGGGTGAGCCACCGGGCTCCGGCCTTGCTCGTTCTCTACTTCTACTGCGGCTATCGCCGCGCCGTCGCCGTCGTGTCCTTCCCCCGCTGTGGCTCGCACCGCCAGCGCCCGCTACGCACCTGCCATGGCCACCACGGCCCCGGCTGCGCCCGCTCGACCGCGCACCCGCTGCTCCCGCCGCCTCTGCTCGTGTTGTCGCCTCCGTGCTACGGCCCCGCATCGGCGCTCGTCGCCGACCGCGCCTCCCCACTCCGTCGCGGCCTCGCTGCGCCGTGCACCTACCTGCGTCGTGGCACCCGCTGCCCGTGTCGCACGTTGCGGCCTCGCGGTCACGCCCAGGTTCGCCTCCCGCTCCGTCCCGCCTCTCCTACTGCAGCCGTGCTGCTTCTTCCCGTCGGCCAACGCAGGTGCTGCCTGCTACGGCCGCGCCCCTCCCGCTTCCTCCTGCGCCACTCGCCCGCGACCCCCCTGTTGCTGCTCTGCACAACCGCCTAACTGGCGCCATGGCCATCGGCCTCCCCCTGCTCCGGCACCCTATCGGGTCCGCCCGCTCCTGGGCATGCGCTCGAACAAGCGGGTGCTGGGCGCCCATTGCGCCCGTGCCGGGCCTATGACAGATGGGCCCCACTCCAGAATGTTTTCATAAAAAAATAGAATTAAAAGAATTAGAAAATTAATAATAATAAATTTAATTAATTAATTAATTAACTAACTAAGTTAATTAAGTTAATTAATCTAATTAACATGTTAGTTTAAATAAACAGTAATTAGTTTAACCTAAACACTAGTTAACCTAATCACTTTAATTAAATTAACTAATCATGTTTAGTTAACTAAGTCAATGACCAGTGGGACCCACACGTCAGCGACCCAGTCAACACCTTTATTAACTGCTGACATCATGATGACATCAGCATGCACTGTTCTGGATAATGTTAAATTAAATTAATTAAATAAATTCTAAAAATGATTTAAAACTTTAGAAAATCATATAAAATAAACCGTAGCTTGA
Source organism: Triticum aestivum (assembly GCF_018294505.1). Classification (NCBI taxonomy): domain Eukaryota; kingdom Viridiplantae; phylum Streptophyta; class Magnoliopsida; order Poales; family Poaceae; genus Triticum; species Triticum aestivum. The sequence continues at coordinate 410,399,948 of NC_057807.1, forward strand.
ATGGAAAAACTTTGTACATGAAAGTTGCTCAGAATGACGAGACGAATCCAGATACGCAGCCCTTTGTCCGCCACGCGTCCCTAGCATAGTGAACATGCAACATTTCACCTCCGGTTCATCTGTCCGAAAACGCGAAACACCGGGAATACTTTTCCGGATGTTTCCCCCCTTCGTCGATATCACCTACTACCGCGATTGGGCACACCTAGCATTGTTACTTGTCTTGTCATGCATCGGTATGCATCTGTTTGCATGGTATTCATTGTTTCTTCCCCGTCTTCTCTCCGGTAGACTACGAGATCGACGCTGCTGCTGCCCAGTACGACTACGGTGTTGATGACCCCTCCTTGCCAGAGCAACCAGGCAAGCCCCCTCCTTGATCACCAGATATCGCCTATTCTTTTCTATGCTGCTTGCATTAGAGTAGTGTAGCATGTTACTGTTCGGTTACTCCTATTCTGTTGCATAGCCTGTCATTGTTGCTACAGTCATTGATACCTTACCCGCAATCCTAAATGCTTAGTATAGGATGCTAGTTTATCATCATTGGCCCTACATTCTTGTCAGTCTGCCTTGCTATACTATTGGGCCGTGATCACTCGGGAGGTGATCACGGGTATATACTACACATATATACATACTATATACAGATGGTGACTAAAGCCGGGTTGGCTCGAAGAGTACCCGCGAGTGATTCACGGATTGGGGGCTGAAAGGACCTTTGTCCCGACGGCCCTCTATGTGGATCTTTGTGGCCGAGCGACAGGGTAGGTTGAGACCGCCTAGGTGAGAGGTGGGCCTGGCCCTGGTCGGTCTCCGCGGTTACATCAATTAACACGCTTAACGAGATCTTGGTATTTGATCTGAGTCTGGCCATTTGGTCTATACACACTAACCAACTACGTGGGAAAGATATGGGCACTCGACGTCGTGGTATCAGCCGAAGCCTTCTAGACGTCAGCGACTGAGCGGCGCGCGCCGGATTGGAATGTAAGCCTGGTCTTGTATTAAGGGGCTAGTTCTGCTTTCGGCAGCCCACGCAACGTGCAGGTGTGCAATGGGCGATGGGCCCAGACCCCTGCGCCATAGGAGTTAGACCAGCGTGCTGACCTCTCTGTTAGGCCTAGGTGGGGCTGCGACGTGTTGATCTTCCGAGGCCGGGCATGACCCAGGAAAGTGTGTCCGGCCAAATGGGATCGTGCGTGTTGGATTATGTGGTGCACCCCTGCAGGGAAGTTTATCTATTCGAATAGTCGTGTCCCTCGGTAAAAGGACGACCCGGAGTTGTACCTTGACCTTATGACAACTAGAACGGGATACTTAATAAAACACACCCAGACAAGTTCCACAGATAACCCGGTGATCGCTTTTCCAAAGGGCGACGAGGGGAGGATCGCCGGATAGGATTATGCTATGCGATGCTACTTGGAGGACTACAATCTACTCTCTTCTACATGCTGCAAGACGGAGGCTGCCAGAAGCGTAGTCTTCGATAGGACTAGCTATCCCCCTCTTATTCTGGCATTCTGCAGTTCAGTCCATCGATATTGCTTCTTTACACATATATCCATGCATATGTAGTGTAGATCCTTGCTTGCGAGTACTTAGGATGAGTACTCACGGTTGCTTTTCTCCCCCTTTCCCCCCTTTCCTTCCTTCCTGGTTGTCGCAACCAGATTCTGGAGCCCAGGAGCCAGACACCACCGTCGACGATGACTACTACACTGGAGGTGCCTACTACTACGTGCACGCTGCTGACGACGACCAGGAGTAGTTTAGGAGGATCCCAGGCAGGAGGTCTGCACCTCTTTAGATATGTATCCCAGTTTGTGCTAGCCTTCTTAAGGCAAACTTGTTTAACTTATATCTGTACTCAGATATTGTTGCTTCCGCTGACTCTTCTATGATCAAGCACTTGTATTCGAGCCCTCGAGGCCCCTGGCTTGTAATATGTTGCTTGTATGACTTATTTATGTTTTTAGAGTTGTGTTGTGATGTCTTCCCGTGAGTCCCTGATCTTGATCGTACACGTTTGCGTGCATGATTAGTGTACGATTGAATCGGGGGCATCACAAGTTGGTATCAGAGCCGACTACCTATAGGAATCCCCCTGTCGGGGGAAACTGACCCACGAACACCTATGGGGCCGGCAGACCGGGCCCCTTTCGGTTCGATGGGGGGCGGAGGTTGCCTGAAGAGCAGATCGAGGCGAAGCACACGAGCGGTTTACCCAGCTTCGGAGCTCTCCGGAGAGATAATACTCCTACTGCTGCTTGTCTGGCTATATTATCTTGTGTTCTTGCTCTCGAGAGAGCGTGGTCTCTTTCTGGTTTACAAACGAGTCGAAGTGATCGAACCTCGGAACCGAACCCCCCTACGTTGCGCATGGGCCTCCTTTTATATGCTAAAGGGGTCACCGATAGGTGGCAACACAGAGGAGGGTAAAAATGTAAAAAGCGAGGTAGTTGGTACAGTTGCTTGTACAGTGCACCCTACCTAACTCTGACGGCAGGGGACAAGGGCATTAAATGCCCGTCTGAGTCGCCCAAACAGTGCAGAAAAGGACCGTTAAGGGCGCCACCGTTCGCCATGATGGTGATCTTGTCAGCTTCGCATGCCACAGTGCACCGCTGGCTGCACAGCTTCCCGCCACGCGCGCCTGGAGAGGCCCCCAGAGCGACACGTTGGTGGATGCGCTGGAGCGTGGGCACAGAGTGGCCGCTTGTCGCGGCAAGTGCCTTGCCGCTGCCGCTATCTTGTCGAGCCCGGAGGCTTGTCGCTCGCCGGGCTTCGAAGTACCTTGGTCAGTCTTCCCGGCAAGCTCCTCTTGCCGGGGCCTTGTCGCCTTGCCGGAGCACGTGGCGCGTCGCGGCAAGTTCCTTGGTGCGCCTTGATTGGCCTTCCCGGCAAGATCCTCTTGCCGGGGTCTTGTCTCCTTAGCTTATATACTTTGTTCTTGGATGGCTCCAAGGGAACCTTGGAGGGTCTTGGCGTTCGCCTGGCAAGCCTTGCCGCGGGGTGCTGCAACTGCCCGTGCACAAGTTCGGGGTACTAGGGTACCCCTGTTCTAGTACACCGACAGGAGCCCCCGGGCCTGGGCCAGACATGGTGCCGAGCGCTGTTGGGCCAGGCCCAAGACAGGGCAAGGGCACACGCGGGCTGGGCTACACCAAATCTCGCTCCGTATCCACCGCGCTCCCCCATAACGGCACGCGTTGAATGCGGCATCGTGGGGGAGATCGTGGGTGGTTGTTTATTAGGAAGGGCGAAACGTCCGCCCCGTCCCTCTTTATAAGCAGAGGAAGCAGGGGCAGTTCGTTCCCCCTCGCTGGTTGCTGCTACTCCTTCACAAACTCCGCCGCTCCCCCCTTCTTCTCGAGGCCGAGAGAGCAGCGCTCCGCTCCCCCCCCATTGCCACCAGCATCACCGCGCCGTCGACCTTCTCCACCACCTCCGCCATGGGCCCGAAAGCCGACAAGGGAAAGGGTGTGAAGTCGGCCGAGGCGCAGCGGCTCGCGGCGCTGCGGAAGGAGCGGGCGATCTTCACCCCCCAGCTCGGTGTGCAGGAGCTGAGGGAGTACTTCTATCTCTTTTGGGCGACAGAGACGCATGCGCATCCGCGCACAAGGGTACTCCCGGCTACCGCTTCGAAGTTGGCTCCAAATGGGTACCCGTTCTTCCCACTATTCTTCTACTGCGGGCTCTGCCCGCCTTTCTCGGAGTTCTTCTGTGACATTATGAACACATATGGCTTCCGCCTCCTTGACTTCACCCCCAATGCTATCCTGACCATGGCAGTTTTCGCACACTTGTGCGAAAACTTGGTCGGAATCCACCCTAGTGTTGCCCTTTTCCGCCATTACTTCATTCCTCGGGTAGAGAGAGGAGAGCCGCTTGCCAGAGGGATTGCCTGGGTCTCGAGAGTCGGCAAGAAGGAGGCGTACTTGGCTGGTGAGCTCCGCAGCAAGTGGGATGAGTGGAGAGTGGAGTGGTGCTGGATCGTCGAGGAGAATCCGCAGCCCTTCACCGCCGTGCGCCAAACTTCAATAGTGCGCGACAATGACTGGAGCAACGTGGCCCCGGAAGACGAGAGGCTGAAGATCGCCATCACTAGGATTCTTCGCCTCGGGCTTGCCGGGCTCACTGTAGGTGCTGTCGGGGCAGATTTCCTCCGCCGCCGCATTGCCCCCCTGCAGGAGAGGGGGAGGCCCGCCTGGGAGTTCAAGAACTCGGCGGACATCATGAGACTGCGGCCGGGCCTCAACTATAACTTCACCGTCTTGGAGTTGGATGCAATGCTCTTGGAGTTATTCAAACGCGACCCCCAGCACCCATTCAGACTGCCGAGGGGCGTAGTTCCTTTGTGCAATAACTCTTCGCTTGACCGGATCCGCGCCATGATGCCGTTGTGCGATTCACACGGCATCGTCCCAACTTGGCAAGAGCCTGCGGATGAGGTTGTGCGAGCGTTCTTCGACACCTTGGAGGAAGTGCCGGTCCGCGCCGACGAGCAGAAGAGCCTCACCCGTGACACCACCGACGAGGAGCTGCAGCTCATCGCCACTAGGGCGGAAGAGGCTGCGGCTGCAGCTACCGCGGGCGCATTCGGGTTCACCGTGGAGGAGGCAGAGGCTGCAGAGGTGGCAAACCTTGCCAAACGCGCGGATTTCATGGGTGAAGAGGAGCCTGCTAGTTCCGAAGCCGAGTCGAGCGAGGCCGACGAGGAGGAGGCTGAGCCTTCATAGAACTTGCCGTAGGCGGAGCCCCCGGCCCCACCAAGGAGGCGCCTTCGCAGGGCTGGGGACACAGCGGGGCGGCAGCCGGCTCCACAGCCACCGAGCCGCACGACGCGCTCTACCGCGGCAAGCAATGTTGTCGCGGGAGCGCCTCACGCAACAGCGGCAACTGGAGCGGGATCTTCCCGGGCCTCCGCCACTGCCCCCGCCAAGCGGGCAAGGGATCCTACTCCTCCACCTCGCCGCACAGGAGGAGGGCCGGACTTCGATCTTTTCGCGCTCAGTTCCGACGAGGAGGAAGAAGAGTGAGTTTCTTTGATGCTCTTATAATCCTTCAATCTTGTTGTTTATATCTTGTATCTGACTTGCTCCAATCTGGACGCCTTTCTTTTCAGAACACTGTCCCAGAGAGCGGCGAAGAGGGCCAATGCCGCGGTGATCGTCATCGAAGATGACCCCACCTTGTCGATAGGGGGTGGGTCCGAGATCACCTTGACGGACCCGGCAATCACTCCTCAAAGCAGCCCCCAGCGCAGCCCCCAGCGTAAGTTCATAGTTTAGCCTTCTGCTGCCGGGCGCGCTTGAGTGCTTTTTCCTTTGTTGATATCTTGCTTGTTGACTTGTGCAGGAGCAGAGCAGCCTCATCAGGAGCGCCCGGAGGCCGGTCCCGAAGTGCCACCTGCTTTGACTGCGCCGCCAAGGGAGGAGTCCCCGGCAAGGGAGCGCTCTCCGGCAAGGGGGGACTCTCCGGCAAGGGACGGCGCTGCTGATCCTGCGGCGACCGAGGCCGCAACTGAAGATCTTGGCGCAGGTAATCCGCTCGCCCAGAATCTTTCCCTTGGGTTCTGCTTCTTCTGTTTTTCCTCTCTTGGATTTTTGATTGATTTTCCTCCCTCCTTCGTTCTTCAGACCCATCTACGGCTGAGCCAATGGAGACAGAGGGCGCCGGCGAGGAAGGTGCCGGTGCTGATGTGACCGCTGGCGAGGAGGCCGCCGGGGCTGCTGCTGCGGAAGCCGGCGTGGGGTCGGGCGATCGCACTGACGACCCTGAGGCCGCAGGAGCGCCAGGCGCTGCGCCGACCGCCGAACCCTCTGCCGCTTCTGCGGAGCCGGGCTCTGAGGAGCCCCAGCCCAGCGCCTACTTGAAGGCCGGCGACGGCATCTTCATCAAACTACCTTGGGCATCGAGCTCCAGGGCGCCAGTCGAGGGAGAAGCTTTTGACGGGGAGGTGCTCGCCTCTGCTGGACTGTCATTGGTTGACGCGCCCGGCAGCAGCAGTGGCGAGCCCGAGGAGGAGCAGCTGCTGCGGAAGCTGCTGTCACTCTACCGCGCCCGGCAAGCCAAGCTGGCTTCCCAGGAAGCGCTTGTCGCAAAGGCAGGAGTGGACATGGAGAAGCGCGCAGAGGAGCTCCGGGGCCAAAATCAAGAAGCTCTCCGGTCTCTGGCGCAGGAGCGGGAGTGAGTCGACGAGGAGCGCACGGCCTTTCTTCTCGAGAAGGCCGAGGCTGAGGAGGAGCAAAGGCTGGCCGCCGAGAAGCAGTCCGCACGAGAAGGCGAACTAGTGCAGTGGAAGGCCCACCTCGACAGCTACGAGGAAGAGCTCGCCGAGCGCGAGCGAGCACTTGGTGGGGCGCTCAAGGAGGCAAAGGATGCCGCGGCAGATGCAGAGGCCACCAAGAAGGAGCTAGAGGAGAAGGTGGCGCAGCTGGAGGCCGATATTGCGAAGAGCGGCGAGGAGCTTGCCGCGCTCAAGCGTGAGCGCGAGAAGGATGCTGCCGCCCATGGTGAGCTGCAAGGCCTTCTCGCTGAGAGGGGCAAGGAGGTCAGCGCCGCCAAGGATTTCAAAGCAGACCTAGAGCTGAAGCTGTCCATGCTGACGCAGACGCTGGAGGCCGCCAAGGAGCGGGAGAAAACCTTGGCGGAGAAGGTCAAGGCTGATGCAGCGCTGCTGGAGAGCATTGCAGTCACCCAGAACTCGTTCAGAGACACTGTGGAGCACTGGACCGAGGGTCTGGTGAACACTACCGCAGTCATCAACGAGGAGCTGGCGCAGCTGGGGATGGAAGACTTTGGGTATCCTTCCGACGAGAGTCTTCAACCCAGCGCCAAGCTCAGCCTGTTCTTCAAGGGCGTGGCGACGACACTCCAGCGGCTCCGGGAGAGGATCTCGAAGCAGCTGGCTGACAAGTCGCGCAAAATCTGCGCCGGGGTTCTCCAGAAGGTGCTGATGAAGGTAGCCTTCCGCAATCCAGGCCTCAGCTTCACCAACGTCCTCAGGTCCTTGCCGCCTGACGCCGATCTGGATGCACTCAAGGCCCTTGTCGCACCCATTGTGGACAAGGTGGGCGAGATCAAGAGAGTCGAGGGCGGACGCCTAGATTATGCCGCCCATTCCTTCTTTTCCCTTGTCGCTGCTGATCATGTTATGAAAACAGTCTGTTAGACCTGCGACAAGTTATCTTTGTAATATAACTTTATTTCTGTTTATCAATTGCAATGTTATTTCCTCTACTAGATTCCGTCCTTTGTATGTTTTTACCCTACGCTTCTAGGGAACTTGTCGGCGCAAGCGCCCGAGCCGCGAGCGCTGAGTGCGGAACTTCAGCAGCCTGCTAGCGGCGCTGCTTCCGACAAGAAACCTTGTCGCGACTAGATGCAGCACACTCAAGCTGTTGAGCGGACTCGAAACAAAGTGAGGGCGCAACTAGCCACGAGTTGGTTCCTCCGCACACAGGTTTTCCATACAAAGCAGGGTCGTTCGAGGAAGATAACTCAAAAATTTAAAAAAGTGATTGCTCAAACTTTGGCAACTTAGCTTTTCTGTCATTTGCTTCCCGGCAAGGCAAAACTTTGCTTGAGCGACGCCTGGTCCACACCACAACCTTCTCCTTCCCCCCGGGCAAACTTGTGTGCGAGGGAACCTTCTTTTCCTTTAAAAAGAAAAAGAAAGAAGAGAAAATAATAATATGGAGCTCTCCGGCTCGTTATTGCTTACCGGATGTAGGTGCTGCACAAAGTGTCAGATAATCGCATGCAAGAAAGGAACTAACGCATGAAATGGACAAGTTGTGCGGAGCACATGGGGTTTTACTTATGCACGGGATCTGCGCCCGGCTTTGTACAAAGGATTACATGCAACAGCGGCAAGACTTGTACAAAAGGTGGTTGCCGGAACGGGTTCCGGCAACCGCGCCCTACGGGAAAAACTTACGAAGATGTTCTATGTTCCAGGAGTTGCTCACCGGAATGCCATCTTCGGTCTCAAGGCGGACAGCGCCGGGCCTTGTGACTCGTCTCACCCGATAAGGGCCTTCCCACTTTGGCGTCAACTTGTTGGAATTCTTGGCGGACTGAACGCGCCGAAGAACAAGGTCGCCTTCCTCGAAGCTTCTGGCTTTAACTTTGCAGCTATGATAGCGGCGCAAAGCTTGCTGGTATCGAGCAGCTCGTACAGCAGCCTGAAGACGATCTTCCTCAAGGAGCAGCGCGTCGTCTTGCCGCAGCTGTTCTTTCTCAAGCTCATCATAAGCGAGCACTCGAGGCGATCCGTATACGAGTTCCGTGGGGAGAACTGCCTCTGCTCCATAGACTAGAGCGAAAGGTGTCTGGCCAGTGGCTCGATTTGGCGTCGTTCTGATCGACCAAAGAACCACCGGCAGCTCCTCGATCCAGTTTCTTCCACACTTGCGCAGCCTGTCGAAAGTTCTGGTCTTGAGCCCGCGCAGCACTTCAGCATTTGCCCTCTCTGCTTGACCGTTGCTTCTCGGATGAGCAACAGAAGCGAAGCAGACCTTGGCGCCAAGGTCTTGGACGTACTGCATGAAGGTGCGGCTCATGAATTGCGTGCCGTTGTCGGTGATGATCCTGTTAGGGATCCCGAAACGGCAAACAATTGACCTGAAGAACTTGACCGCTGACCGTGCTATCACCTTCCTCACTGGCTGCACTTCCGGCCACTTTGTGAACTTGTCGATTGCGACGTACAAGTATTCAAAGCCCCCGACAGCTCGGGGGAAGGGGCCGAGGATATCGAGCCCCCAGACCGAAAATGGCCAGGATAAAGGGATTGTCTGGAGAGCTTGAGCTGGCTGGTGTATCTGTTTGGAGTGGAACTGGCACACTTCACACTTGGTTACTTGTGCAGTTGCATCCTGGAGGGCTGTTGGCCAAAAGAAACCTTGCCGGAAAGCTTTGCCGGCAAGTGCTCTTGCGCCAATGTGGTGGCCACATATGCCTCCATGTATCTCTGCCAACAGCTTTTGTCCATCTTCCCGGCGAATACACTTCAATTTCACACCGTTGAGTCTTCTTTTGTATAGTATGCTATCGACAAACTGGTACATACTTGACTGTCGGGCTACTCTTTCCGCTTCTTCTTGTTCTTCGGGAAGTTCTCCTGTCTGAAGGAAGTGGACAATCTGCTGTGCCCATGCTGGAGCTTGTGGCTCGACAACAAGGACTAAAGGCATATCTGCTGCTGCGGGAACATCCACTTCTACGGCAAGGACTTGCGGCCCTGCCGGAGCTTGATGTTCCCCGGCAAGCTTTCCGGAGCAAAACTTGTCGGGAGCGTCTGCTTCAACGGAACAAACCGTAAGGCTTGCCGGAGCAGACTGCCCCTCAGCATTCTTGGTGTTGATTTTAGGGACTTTCTTGGCGGCGGCTTCGGGGAGCTCTGCTTGAAAGTAGTCACCAGAAACCAACTTCCTCTTCTTGCTTTGTCCAGTTGATGGTGTTACGGATGGTTGAGTCAACTTAAGCACAAAGATCCCTGGTTCCACAGGTAACTTTAGTGCGGCGCACTTTGACAAGCCATCAGCAATGTCATTTTGAGCTCTTGGGATATGCTCCACCTGTAGGCCGTCAAAGTGTTCTTCTAGCTTCCTCACTTCATCGACATACGCTTCCATCAATGGACTCTGGTAGTTTTTCTTTACTTGGCGGACGACAAGCTGTGAGTCACCCTTGACAATAAGCTTCTTGATCCCAAGGTCTGCTGCAATTCTGAGACCGGCAAGCAATCCTTCATACTCTGCAGTATTGTTGGTTGCTTGCTCTTTGGGAAAGTGCATCTGGACTACGTACTTGAGGTGCTCTCCGGTGGGTGCGACAAGCAGCACGCCTGCACCGGCGCCTTGCAGCGAGAAGGCACCATCAAAGTACATCAGCCACTCTTTACTCGCTTCTTCAACGGGGATGCTTGTCTCTGAAATTTCTTCATCTGGGGTTGGCGTCCACTCTGCTATGAACTCTGCCAATGCTCTGCTTTGGATAGTTGAGGTGCTCTCAAACTTGAGGCCAAAGCTTGACAGTTCTAGCGCCCACTCGACAATCCTGCCTGTTGCTTCTGGATTTTGCAGTATCCTCTTCAGCGGAAAGCGAGTGACGACTGTGATCTCATGTGCTTGGAAGTAATGGCGCAGCTTTCTCGAGGCCATGAGGAGGCCGAAAAGCAACTTCTGCACACCAGAGTATCTTGATCTAGCCCCCTGCAGAAGGGAACTGACAAAGTAAACTGGGCGCTGCACCATTCTCCTTGGCATCTTATCATGCTCCTGCGCAAACTCATGTTTGTCGGGACCAGAGCTTGTCGGCGAAGCCCCCTGTTTGTCGCTGGATGGATCTGCCGTGGTTGCTGGCTCATCATCCGCCTCCCTCTCCACCACTAACGCAGCACTAACCACTTGATTGGTTGCCGCTATATACAGCAGCAACTTCTCTTGCGGCTTAGGTGCGACAAGCATTGGAGTGGAGGACAGGTATCTCTTCAAGTTCTGCAACGCAGCCTCCGCTTCTGGGGTCCATTTCATTGGACCCGCCTTCTTCAAAATTTTGAAAAATGGCAGGGCGCGTTCAGCAGATCTAGAGATAAACCTGCTGAGAGCAGCCACGCAACCGGCAAGTCTTCGTACATCCTTGACGCGCTTTGGTGCTTCGATTTGCTCAATGGCCTTGATCTTGTCGGGGTTGGCTTCAATTCCCCGCTGAGACACGAAGAACCCAAGAAGCTTGCCGGAGGGGACTCCAAACACACACTTCTCGGGGTTGAGCTTGAGGTTGATCTTGCGCAGATTTGCAAATGTCTTGTCTAAATCTTGAATTAGGGTCGCCCTGTTCTTGCTCTTGACCACTATGTCATCCATGTAGGCTTCCACATTTCTCTGCATCTGCGATTCAAAAGCGTGGTGGACTACCCTTGCGAATGTCGAACCAGCATTCTTCAAACCGAAAGGCATCCGTACGAAGCAGTACGTGCCACACGGGGTGATAAACGCGGTGTTCTCTTCATCTTCTTCTGCCATGAAGATCTGATGGTATCCTGAGTAAGCATCAAGAAATGAAAGCAAATCACATCCGGCTGTGGAGTCAACAATCTGGTCAATACGCGGCAAGGGAAATGGGTCTTTGGGACAAGCTTTATTAACATCAGTGAAGTCAATACAAAGTCTCCATTTCCCGTTAGCCTTGCGCACAACAACAGGATTGGCCAACCACGTGGGATGGAGTACTCCTCTGACAAGGCCTGCTGCTTCCAACTTCTTGATTTCTTCTGCTATGAATTCTTGACGCTCTACTGCCTGCTTCCTGACTCTCTGCTTGACGGGCCGCGCATGAGGACAGACGGCAAGGTGGTGCTCAATTACTTTCCTGGGAACACCGGGGATATCAGACGGTTGCCATGCAAACACGTCGACATTCGCCCGCAGGAAAGCAACAAGCGCGCTTTCCTATTTGGGGTCAAGAGTGGCGCTAATGGTGAAGGTACCACCAGCGCCATCCTCCTTGGCGGACACCTTCTTGGTCTCGGGTAGAGCTGCCATTGCCTTCCTACACTTGCCGGTGGAGCTCGATGGTGCGTCCTCGACGGTAGCGCAGCACTCCGAAGAGGTGTGCTTGCCGGAGTGGGCATCAGAGCTCTTGCCGGACTTGGTCTTCTTCTTCCCCCCGGGAGCTTCAGCGGCAAGGGTCTGGTGTTCTGCTGCGGCTGCTGCTTCCAGGTAGATCTTGTCGGCACAGATAAGAGCATCTTTCTTTTCGCCAGGGACAGAGATGACGCTTATTGGGCCTGGCATTTTCAGTACGTTGTACGCATAGTGAGAGGCTGCCATGAACTTGGTGAGTGCTGGACGGCCAAGGATTCCATTGTAAGGTAATGGAAAGTTGGCAACGTCAAACGTGACCCTCTCAGTCCTGAAGTTCAGCTCACTGCCAAATGTTACCGGCAACGTGATTTTTTCCTTCGGCTTGCTCCTTCCAGGGTTAATTCCTTGAAATGTGCCGGTCTCTTCGAGCTCGCTATCAGGGATCTGGAGTTTCTGGAGCACCGCGGAGGAGATCAGATTCAAGCCGGCCCCGCCGTCAACTAGCATCTTAGTGACCTTGAGCTTGCGGATTGTTGGTGAAACCAGCATCGGCAAGCACCCGACCGCAGTTATGCGATCAGGGTGGTCCTCAATATCAAAGATGATAGGCGTGCTGGACCATTTCAGAGGCTTGCGTGACTCGACGGGTGGTTCTGCTGCATTAACTTCCCGCATCCACTGCTTGAGCTGACGGTGCGAGGTGTGCAGAGAAGCACCACCGTCAACGCACAGGACCTCTGTGGCTTTCTGGAACTCCTGCTCATCAGTGTCCTCATCATCCATATCTTCATCGTCGCTGTCATCTTCGTCCTTATCGCGGCCGCGAGGAGGTATGTCTCCTTGCCGCTGCTTGGCCTTGCCGCGGCGTCCTCCTCGGCCGGGATGTTTCTTGCCGGATCCATCAGCTCCTTCCTGGGCCTTCTCCTTGTCGCGCCGCTCATATTCAGCTTTCTGTTGCTCAACAAGCTGCTCGACTTTCTTACAGTTCTGGAGATCATGGCCCTTGGTGCGGTGAATCTTGCAATACTGCTTGTTGGTGCCGTCCTGCTTGTCGGCGACCGCCGCCTCCGCGGCAACCTCCTTGCCGGAGTCGGCAGCTTTGGCCTCCTTGGCGGCACCACCATTGCCGGACTGCTCAACAACTAGCACCTCTTTAGCTTTCCTCCTTCTGTTGTTCCGCCGCCGGTTTTTCCTTGCCGGGGCAGCATCTTCACTGTCAGATCCCCCTGCTCCTATATTTTCTCCGGGGAGTCTCCTCCCTTCCTCAGCACGCGCACACTTGTCGGCCAGTGCATATAACTCACTGACATCCCTGATCTTACACATCGCCATTTCCTCCCGCATCCTGCGGTTTCGCACATTCTGATGGAACGCGCTGATCACCACGGCAGGGTGGACATCTGGGATGTTGTGCTGCACACTACTGAATCTCTGAATGTACTTGCGCAGGGGCTCTCCTTCTTTCTGGGCGAGCAAATGAAGATCACTCTCCTGGCCATGAGGCTTGTGTCCGCCGGTGAAGGCGCCGACAAACTGATGGCACAGATCAGCCCAAGAGGATATGGAGTTTTCCGGCAAGTGCATGAGCCAGGATCTGACGTTGGGCTTGAGCACCAGTGGGAAGTAGTTGGCAAGGATCTTGTTATCTCGTCCCCCGGCAGCTTGCACCGCAATGGTGTAGATGCTGAGGAACTCTGACGGATGCGTCTAGCCGTCGTACTTCTCCGGTACGTCTGGCTTGAAGTTCTTTGTACTGGGCCACTGGACTTGCCACAGCTCACGAGTGAACGCAGGACAACCTACCGCATACGGCAGATCGACTGGTTCCCCTGGCGCATGCATGTCAACAGAGGGCCCAGCGCGCTTGTCGGATTGATGTCGCGCTTCTCTTGGGCGCTCGATGCGGGTTCGAGCGTCTTCTTGTTGTCGATCGTGAAGAACTTGGCGCTGATCGCGACGAGCTCGTGGATCCGACGATGCAGTGGAGTCGCTGTCGAGGTGGATCCGGCGAGTTGGCGATCTTGGCCTTCTGGGCGGTGATTTCATGGTAGTTGCACCTCCACCCGTTTCGTCGCCACCGGCTCGCGCCTGGCAACCCTGCCGCGGCGGTGACACGCTCGGCCGCCGTGGAGTGTCGCCGTTGGCGTAGCCGATGAGACTCTGAATGGTAGCCCTCCAGTCGTCGATCTTGTCCGACGTCGGAGGGTAATCTAGGAGAAGTTGAGCTCGCGCCAAAGCTTCTGCTGGAGTGGTGGGTGGCAGTGGCGGACGGCGCGAGGAGCGGGACGTGCTCGAACTTCTAACTATGTTAGAAGGAGCAGTATCCCGTCCAGGCGACCGTGCCCCGCTCGTGCCAGCATGCTAGCGTGCATGCTGGTCTTGAGCGTTCCGAGATCCACCAGCTTGATCTTGACCCAGCGGATGTATGGCACTACGAACACCATGATGCTGTTGGTCCCGCGCCTCCTGAGACGAGCGCGGTGCGCGTACGGACATCGAGGTCTGTGCTGCCTTGTCCTTGGACTTGGCAGCACTGTGAGCACCCTCATCGATGCCTGTTCTTCCGCCGGCGTCCACTCCACCACCCGTTTGCTCCAACGGTGGCGGAAACGACATGGACGGAGCGGCTGCCGCCGAAGTCTTCTTCTTCGGTGGCATGTTGATGAAGGGAGTGAAGATCTAGCTCGTGTGAACACCGGATCAAGTTCACACAATCTCGACGCCCCCCTACCTGGTGCGCCAAAGATGTCGGGGGAAACTGACCCACGAACACCTATGGGGCCGGCGGACCGGGCCCCTTTCGGTTCGGTGGGGGCGGAGGTTGCACGAAGAGCAGATCGAGGCGAAGCACACAAGCGGTTTACCCAGCTTCGGAGCTCTCCGGAGAGATAATACTCCTACTGCTGCTTGTCTGGGTATATTATCTTGTGTTCTTGCTCTCGAGAGAGCGTGGTCTCTTCCTGGTTTACAAACGAGTCGAAGTGATTGAACCTCGGAACCGAACCCCCCTATGTTGCGCATGGGCCTCCTTTTATATGCTAAAGGGGTCACCGACAGGTGGCAACACAGAGGAGGGTAAAAACGTAAAAAGCGAGGTAGTTGGTACAGTTGCTTGTACAGTGCACCCTACCTAACTCTGACGGCAGGGGACAAGGGCATTAAATGCCCGTCTGAGTCTCCCAAACAGTGCAGAAAAGGACCGTTAAGGGCGCCACCGTTCGCCACGATGGTGATCTTGTCAGCTTCGCATGCCACAGTGCACCGCTGGCTGCACAGCTTCCCGCCACGCGCGCCTGGAGAGGCCCCCAGAGCGACACGTTGGTGGATGCGCTGGAGCGTGGGCACAGAGTGGCCGCTTGTCGCGGAAAGCGCCTTGCCGCTGCCGCTATCTTGTCGGGCCCGGAGGCTTGTCGCTCGCCGGGCTTCGAAGTACCTTGGTCAGTCTTCCCGGCAAGCTCCTCTTGCCGGGGCCTTGTCGCCTTGCCGGAGCGCGTGGCGCGTCGCGGCAAGTTCCTTGGTGCGCCTTGATTGGCCTTCCCGGCAAGCTCCTCTTGCCGGGGTCTTGTCTCCTTAGCTTATATACTTTGTTCTTGGATGGCTCCAAGGGAACCTTGGAGGGTCTTGGCGTTCGCCCGGCAAGCCTTGCCGCGGGGTGCTGCAACTGCCCGTGCACAAGTTCGGGGTACTAGGGTACCCCTGTTCTAGTACACCGACACCCCCTTCCAAACTCCTTGGCCGAAGTCGAGTCTAGTCATTGCAAAACTTTTACTAACATGGTTGTGTGTCTTACAGACCCACGTCGCCATTGGGTGGTATTGGGATCTTTTATTCCTCGACCTATACTCTATACTCTGGGACTCTAATCTCTCCCCTATTCGGGTTAACTGATTTGCTAAAAAGACTAACTTTAGGTTCTCGAAAATACTTTCTCCCTGAGAGCCCCTCACTCCAGATGATCGCTTGCTGCACCAGAAGATTCTGAAGATACTCTCCGAGGTTTTCCCGAGACCCTTGTGCCTACCGACTTACAATCTCCTACACTGATATACCCTTATGGATAACTACCTACAATTGTTGTTCATACCTTCATTCTCAGTTGCTCTTGTTATTACGAGATGCCCTAAATTGCTCTCCATTGTTCCGTAAATCCTTTAAGCTTACTGCCTTGCAGTTCTTTACCACATGAATACCCCTATTGAAAATTCCTCGCACTTATTGAGTATCCGTTCATCCCCAGTGGTTCGTATGCTCCATAAGATACTCTGAAATACTATCAGACCTTCGGAGCATCCTCTTCAAACTATTGCTCTGCAAATACTTGTATGCTTACATTATGGATGCTCCCCTATCACTAGCAATATTCACTAGTATCTTTTGACACCGTCATTTTGATCCTATTGATTCAACATGTGTGCGAATGCACACAATCATCAATCGACCCTTCTAAATTATCTTTCCGGCTTAGACGTCATTTTGAACATGAGCTGGTTCTCAGCCAAACTATTTGTCATCGATTGTGCCTCTGGTCTATTCAATTTATCCATCCTTGATCAGAGCATCTGCTTCTGATCCGTCGTTTTGGAAATCATAATTCCTTTGTTATCTAAGCATCTAATTATTCAGATGTTCTATAATCTACTGCCCTTGCATTCTTTCTTCCTCTGATTGAGTACCGATACTCACATCAGCTCCGTTCTAGATCGCCCGATCCATTGTTGGATTTCATCCGACATTGTCCTTCATATTCAATAACCTTGTGAGCCTTTCCACGGGTATATAATGCCTTTGGTAAATTGTATCCTCTACTTTGTCAACCATGCTCTACTTTTGAGCTTGTGTTAATTACTATCGAAGTTTGTAGTATATATTCCTAAGAAGCCCTGATGGGTTGAACCTACGCGTTTCCTAATCCATGTGAACCCGAAAGATTTTACGGGTCATACTTATCTGGTATTGCACCAGGTAAAACTTTCAACAACTAATGTCATTTTTGAAATACGAGAGGTGAATGGAAGGTTATGCATTGACGAAGTGGGAGTCGACCTTGAACCTTTGTGTTCATGCCCATGAAAATGATGTAGACCGTCTCGGAAGCTTCTTGCAATTGATTATCCAGCTGTATGATTCTTTCAGTATTCTTGAAATTGATTCCTTATAGTTATGGTACCGACCATGCTGTCCTGATCTGGTATATCTGATGGGAATTCAATCCAGTTCCTCGTCTATTTTTGGCAAGGTTGAAATATCTACTGTCATAGATCAATGACCCGGTTCTACCTCTATCATGTTCTACCTTCGAGTATTACGCCCTGGTAGCTCGAGATTATCATGGAACTGCATAACTTCTTATGAGCTCTTCATCAAGTAATACATTCTCAATGATTCCAATTTTTCACGAGCTCTGAGTTATTAAACACCCAAAGACACCGATAACTGAACCGAGTCCGCACTACGGTTCAACAAGTCTTAGTAATCTTCTTTACGTACGAGTTTGCACCCGATCACATCATTCCTAGCCTGTTTGGCTATATCATTGTCGTGATGATTTTAACTGTGCTACCTGGTCCTTATTCCCAGAGCACCACTTTTGACGATGAGCTAAGCTTACGTCGATTTTCCTCGACAATCATTTCACCTTGAATAGCAAGCTTTAGTTCGAGTTTGTGTTGTACTCGTGGTTCCAATAACCTTTCACTTCATCATTCCTTTGACTTGATGTCATCGCTGATCGATTACATCTTTATGAAATCTCTCGACAAATGTGTCATGATCATCATCATCATCCTGAGCTCTTCCAAGATAACAATTGAATTCATGATGAGAAAGACCATCCTTGCCCTCGATGATTAGTGTTATCATCGACCACTCTACTGCCTTCCCTCCAACACAAACTAGTTCGTATTTTGTGTTATACCTTTGAGTTCCTTGCTATCCAGCATTTGTTCTTCTTTACCTTGGAGTATTACCATGTTTTATGTCAAGGATGTTGTGAGGACTGCTCCACCTCTTAAGGAATTCTTGGTATTGTGATACTTCTCACCCTCACCATTCTTTCTTGGTCACCGTGTTGATTCTAATCGGGATACCAACACGTGAACCATGCTGCTTGGATTCTGTACTTCTAGCAACCCTATTGCTTTGAAGTTAATGGTCGACAATTCATTCTTAGACCATTGGTTATCGAATCACCATTCTAACATTGGTCCTGCTACCTAAGCCCATATTTAGGGTGCACCTTTCAACCAGTGATTAATTGTGTATGTTTCCCTCGAGCATACATCATTATATCATTTGATCTGTTAAATGTTATTTCTTTGTTCACATAATTGTCGAGATCCATCTTTTGGAAATCTCGACGAATTGTCGCTGAGACCATCAGCCACCTCCTCATCCTCTCTTTGATTTAATGATGAACTATTGTTTCGGATCTCGCTTCCATAGTTCAATTCCCGAGAATCTTACAATGTCATCTCGACAATTTGTGTTGCACCTTTTCTTCTCAGACATCCTGAGTCTGAGGTATCCTGACACCAAACAGATCTAAATCTCGGTCAGATATGATGGTTGGAACATATTTCCAAGAGTTATAACATCTTTACATGACCCGGCAAGGTGGTGCCTTCGCTTAGCACCCCTGGCCTGAGGACCTATTGTTATAGTTTTCTTTTTCACAAGGTTAGCCATTCTTCCATGAGGAAATTGTAAGGCTTATTTTATAAGTTGCTCTTGATGGATCATTTGTGTATCCAAAGTCCGGCCCTTGATTGAAACACCATATCATCGCTACCTAGAAGCATGACTACGATACCCCGCTCATCAACAAGAACATTGGAGGCGTGATGCTAAATGTTTCTTGGTCAGTTATCCAAAGACCTTTGTATGGGTAACATCTTGATTAATCCTTGCCTCTTTGTCTGAATGGTTGAGTACTTGCTCTCCCATCCTGTATGCCATGCTCTGCTTGTACATGGGAAGGATATACTCCTAATAATTGTGTGTAATCACAATTTTTCTTTCCATTTTTTTGTTTAATCTGATAATCACGTTTTCCTTTCCATTCCTTTGTTTAACCTTTCCTGTAATCTGACTTAACTGAGCAGAGATAATTCCCTGCTTAGGTAAGCACCTTGTTATACCACTCTGTTTGTAAGACCCTGTTACTATTGTTGATGACATTCTGGTAACCACTGATTGGTGAGAACTTCGCCAATTGGTTCGCTTCGTTCAACGAGCAGGAAAATGGTTTCTCTTCGTTCCTTGTCCTTGGTACCGACATTGTTGCCGACATAGCTGACAAGCTATCCACTGACATGCGTCCCTGTCGCGGCTGTGCAAGATGTCACCACCTTTCCTACTTTCAACCCACATGGTGGGCCCATAACCCAGAGGTCCACCGGATCGAAACCTGACTATTCTTCACAACCCGGATTCTAATGTATCCTTTGCACATGGCTTCGTATGTGATTCACGAGCTAAATTCTATACCATTATTCATCCTGGAATCAAACACCATGTTATTCTCGTTGTTCAAGCCCCCATTCCAGCTTCTGTCTAGTCATGGAATGATTGCCTACCCGTTTGAAACTTGGGTACCATCGTATATTGCACTCAACGAATTCACTGAAATACAACTCGTGGGGTACCTTGTGTATTTCCCATTGAGTTCACCGTCAGATGCCCAACTTTGTGGAGATGCATTCTTCCGGAGTTTTTCCCCTTGGTCGCGTTCGTAGGATGATGGAGATCCCGAAGAAAGGGTGACGAATTGATCATGATGATCTGGAGCAGAGAAATAAAGACTTCAACGTAAGGGATCGACCTCTTCGAGAAGAGCAACCAAGATCGAGAAGACCCGTTAGAATTTCGTAACCAGAATTTTCCCCTTAGTCCCCCTCTTAAATCTCGGGACGAGATTTCTTGTAGTGGAGGAGAATTGTGACGCCCGGGTAATCAAGCTACAGTAACCCTCTGGTAATGATGCCACGTCACCTCGATTATCATTGATAATCTTGCGTTAGTTCAGAACCGATCCAAATTCAAATTTGAATTAAACTCAAAACAATTAAAGTTTTCAAAAGTCAAAACTAAATTGTTCCTAATATGTCAAATACTCCATAATAAATGTTGGTGAATAAATCATCTTTTAATAAAATACTTAAATGCACTAAATAAACTAAAACAGCAATAAAACAATTATCTAAAATGCTTTTAAGATAATTAGCAAATGCAAAATACTTTATTTAAAGTGCCAAAAATATTTGGGGCTGTGACCTATTTAATATCACCAAATTAGTTGTCGCCTTTAAATTTTATAAAACTAAAAAAAGAAAAAAGAAGTAATAGAATAAAAGAAGGAAAAGAAAGAAGAACAAAAAAAGGGAAGAAAAGGCCCCCCTGGCCAACTGGGCCAGAAGGCCCAGCTGGCTGGCCCATTTGGCCTAGCCGGCCCCTCCACTCTCTCCATATCCCCACCAGGGGGGAAATCCTAACCCACCGACACCTCACTCCACCCCCCACGAAAATATCTCCCCCTCTCCCCGATTGGATCGGGATCGAGGAGGGAGGTCGCTCGACGCCGCCCCGCGCCCGGAACTCGTCCTCGCCGGCCTGCCTCCTCTCCGTCCTCGATGCCCTTTGCCGTCCACTGCTGCCCGGAGCGCTGCCTCGACCTCGCCGCACGGCGCTGACGCCGGAGCCGCCCCTCGTCGGACCGCTCTGCCAACTCCATCGCTGGACTGCTTCCCTGTCGTCCTCTCCGTCACCTACTCGTCCCCGTCTTCCTCCTCAATGGCTCCAACGAGCCTCGCCGCCCCTCGTCCCTGCAACGTGGGTGAGCCCCCGGGCTCCGAGCTTGCTCATTCTCTGCTTCTGCTGCGGCTATCGCCGTGCCATCGCCGTCGTGTCCGTCCCCCGCCGTGGCTCGCACTGCCAGTGCCCGCTACGCACCTACCATGGCCACCACGGCCCCGGCTGCGCCCGCCCGACCGTGCACCCGCTGCTCCCGCCGCCTCTGCTCGTGTTGTCGCCTCCGTGCTATGGCCCCGCGTCGGTGCTTGTCACCGACCGTGCCTCCCTACTCCTCCGCGGCCTCGCTGCGCCGCGCACCTACCTGCGCCGTGGCACCCGCTGCCCGCGTCGCACATTGCGGCCTCGCGGCCCCGCCTGGGTTCGCCTCCCGCTCCGTCCCGCCTCTCCTGCTGCAGCCGTGCTGCTTCTTCCCGTCGGCCAACGCAGGTGCTGCCTGCGTCGGCCGCGCCCCTCCCGCTTCCTCCTGCGCCACTCGCCCGCGACCCCCCTGTTGCTGCTCTGCACAACCGCTTGACTGGCGCCATGGCCATCGGCCTCCCCCTGCTCCGGCGCCCTATCGGGTCCGCCCGCTCCTGGGCGTGCGCCCGCACGAACGGGTGCTGGGCGCCCATTGCGCCCGTGCCTGCTAACGCCCCTAGGGCCTATGACAGATGGGCCCCACGGCCAGAGCGTTTTCATAAAAAATAGAATTAAAAGAATTAGAAAAAATAATAATAATAAATTTAATTAATTAATTAATTAACTAACTAAGTTAATTAAGTTAATTAATCTAATTAACATGTTAGTTTAAATAAACAGTAATTAGTTTAACCTAAACACTAGTTAACCTAATCACTTTAATTAAATTAACTAATCATGTTTAGTTAACTAAGTCAATGACCAGTGGGACCCACACGTCAGCGACCCAGTCAACACCTCTGTTGACTGCTGACGTCATGCTGACATCATGATGACGTCAGCATGCACTGTTCTGGATAATGTTAAATTAAATTTATTAAATAAATTCTAAAAATGATTTAAAACTTTACAAAATCATATAAAATAAACCGTAGCTTGGATGGAAAAACTTTGTACATGAAAGTTGCTCAGAATGACGATACGAATCTAGATACGCAGCCTGTTTGTCCGCCACGCGTCCCTAGCATAGTGAACATGCAACCATTCGCCTCCAGTTCATCTGTCCGAAAACGCGAAACACCGGGAATACTTTCCCAGATGTTTTCCCCCTTCGTCGGTATCACCTACTACCGTGATTGGGCACACCTAGCATCGTTACTTGTCTTGTCATGCATCGATATGCATCTGTTTGCATGGTATTCATTGTTTCTTCCCCCTCTTCTCTCTGTTAGACTACGAGACCGACGCT